>NW_007738195.1:21251-41941 GCF_000696425.1 Galeopterus variegatus
CCCCCCCCCCCCCCCCCCCCGTAAATATTGTTGAATTAAATTGAATCAAATAAAGTTGTTTACATTGTTACTATTAAGCTCAGGAGTATTTTTATAAACATGTGGTTATGCAAGTGTGCAAAGATAGGAAGTCAGTTTAGCCCGTGCTCTAGTGTATTATAAATCAAGCTCTGGTACCAAATGAATAAGGAATAGGAATTTCTGAACTTGTTATATATAGGTAACCTATTGTTTCAATTACATTTTGTGTTTTTAGCTTTGGTTTGTGAGACTGGCACTACTGGTGAAGTTGGGACTTTTCCAGAATGCTGAAATGGAATTTGAACCCTTTGGAAATCTAGATCAGCCCGATCTTTATTATGAATACTACCCTCACGTATATCCTGGGCGTAGGGGTAAGGCAGTGGTATTTAATATTTGTTCATTTGCATGTATCGTGCTCTGCTTTTCTTTGATTTATACATAATTAAGTATCCCCAGTTTTTCTTATTACCCAGTCCTGAAAAATTAAATAAATAGCCTAGCAACAAGCCTTGACTTACAGAATGAGCTCACCCAGTTTCATAAATACACCGACCTAGAAGTAGTCACCTGTGCGTTCATTGTTCACATAACAGCTACTTGCCGAGCACCTGTCAAAGCAGTGTGATTTGGGGCAGGGACTGGGTGGTGGACTGCTTCATAGTAAAAAATAATTTTATATCAAGACCTAGTACATATACATGCATGTAAATGAAACAGAAGCATTCATGAAACAACACTCATCCTTACCACATGGAGCACAGTAAGATATTTTCTATTAGTCTCTATTCTTCTTAATTTATTTTAAAAATCTGGTTACAACCCACCAGTGAGTCGCAGTCATGACCATTGTTTGGCAAACACTGGACTACGGGCATAGGGTAGTTCCAGCAGAGTGGCAAGAAGGAAGAATTGAGGAAGGAAAAGGGCAGGTTACGGGAGCCTCTGCAGCACTAGTAACCTTGGCATAGAGACCCTTACATGTTTGGAACCCTTCCTTGTTCATGCTGGAAGGAAGACAGTCTTAGAAGGCTGTCTCTTGAGAGGCAGTGTCAGCACATTTGTGAAAGCCTGCGCTTTGCAGCCAGACTTCTCCAGTCTCAGCCTGGCTTCTCCACTATGCCCGCATGTCCTGGGCAAGTTATTTAATGTCCCTGTGTCCCAGTATTCTTGTCAGCAACACAGGGATTGTAGTCCTACTTACTTCCTAGGGTGTCATAAGATTAAAGGATGTCATATATGTAAGCTTCTTAGAACAGTGGCTGGCACGTAGTGATCACGGCATTTGCTATTTCTCTTTTTCTTTACTCAGTTCATTAGTAATGCATGTTAGATTCTAATACTGTCATTCGTGTGTAAGATCATCTGGGCGGCATTTGTTGGATGCAGCCATGAAGCTACAAAGAGCGGCCCTGGTTGTCAGGAAACATAGAGCCTAATTGAAGGTAGAAAATACAAAATAGTAACAGTACAAGAGAATACAAAGACCTGATTAATAATAAAGATGATAATTGCTGAAGAAGTTAGCCCTGGTTGTCAGGAAACATAGAGCCTAATTGAAGGTAGAAAATACAAAATAATAACAGTACAAGAGAATACAAAGACCTGATTAATAATAAAGATGATAATTGCTGAAGAAGTTTCAAAAAAATTAAATCAACAACTTATTTAGCTTGGTTGATGTTAGAAAGTAAATTGATTAGCTAAGAAGGCTAGAAGTAAAAACAAATTTTTCAATTTCTATTTGTGTTATTTTTTCCTTAAAATTCAGATCCTGTTTCTTTGAATGGGATATAGGAAAGGACAGAGTTAGCTTTTTAAATTGTCAGTGCTTTATTCTTCATCATCTTTATCTTTCATGGAATAGGGTTGGTAGGAATCAGTCTGTCTTACCTTAAGTGATCCCGGAACTGAAGGACAATTTTTATCATTTTTAGTATGGGGTGCTTTTCGACCTTTAGCCTCACTAATATTAAAATTGTTTTTTCCTTCTGACTAAGGGAATTTACACCTGAAGAATAGAAAAAATGGAAAAGATGAGTTTTAATACCTAAAAGAAGGCATAAAATAAAGAGGTTCTCTTGACTGGGTTGCCTTGATTGGGTAGGCAGACTTGCAACACCACTGTTATCCATGGCTGGAGGGCTCCAGGCCTTCATTTGTGAAACTTCTTACCCTCTCACTTACCTGTCGAGTCCCACTCGCTTTCCACATGCCAGGGGATGTGGGGTCCCAGGGGCTTTATCAAGACCCCCTCGCTGGCCTTACCTGCTGACCAGGACACATGCTCCCGAGGGGTCTGGCTGGTTGCTGTTATGAGCTCAACTCCTTCCTCGGGATCTTTCTCCTCCCGTACTGCAGTCAGGAAGCTGCTCCACCAGTCGTGAGCACCATCACTGAGGAGGAGGTTTACACGCATCCTTTCTCTCATCCACATCCCTCCCTCATGTGGACTGCACAGTGGGGGGTTCCCACATCCTCCCCAGCGTTTGGAGAGAGGCAGCCATCCTGGTTATTCAGGGGATACATCTCTGGCTGGTAAATTAACTGGTTTCCTTGATTCTGTCATGTTCCTTTCTGTCTACGCTTTCTAGCCATTTCAAGGTCATCCTTTCCATGTAAGGCAGTGAGCAAACGTCCAGCCCAACAAGAGGAGTGAGTCTTTGTCTCTTCTTAATAGTTCTGATGAAAAGGAGTTAGGTGGAAAGACCAAAGACATCATGGGGAAATGGGGATGTTTCTGTTTAATTAGTTATGCCTGGTAGCTTTGGTAGTCAAGAGATGACTGTTCCCATATTTTGTAGAAGGAGTAGCCATGTTCCCTTCAGCATGTCTCTTCCCACTCTGCCTGGCTCCGCTGCCCTGCTCCTTCCTACCTGTCACCCCCACGGTGGAGGCTGGCCCCATGTCCATTGGGCTCTGCCTAGACATGGAGATTGGCAGCTGATTTTGATAGGGTTTTGTCTGCTGCTAACAAAAAACTCAGAACTTTGAGCACACAGGCCCATCTCTTAATGGCTCTAAACTACCAGGTACCCTAAAGCGCACAACTGCATGAAATGCTCTGGATTCTTTTCCTGTTGAGGTCCATGTGAACTGTAGATTCCAAATGACTATCCATACGACAGCTGCTTCTGAATTTATGACAGGTGTTTAAGAAGGAATAAGACTAAAAGGCAGATGTTTCCTGTGGTGGCCAAATAAAAACCTCCCACTCCTCACTGGTTTCTTCCCTGTACCATCCTGAATGCCTCGCATCCCCTGGTGTGTCCCATACTGTAATGTGCTGAGGACCCCACTGCACTGTTCACTCACCTTGAGGGAGAGAAGTTGGATGGAGATGACCCTGAGCATCCTTTGAGATAAAGAGTAAAATACTTGGGTCCAGGTACAGAACTACCTGTTGTCCTTCCTCTCCACTTTGGGGACTTTTTTCTCTAAGGATATGCAGAGTAGAAAGCATGTTTCTGATTCTGCCTGCAACTAAATTGCATTGGGATATGGATAAAGAGAAGATAGTAGCCATGCATCATTAAGCAGATAATTTAAATTAGGAAGTAAACATAAATCATATGTATATTTTAGCTAAAGTGTGCTAACATTCATCCACAATAAAATGCTGAATGTTATTAATTTTTCTTCTCATTTTGTGGTATAACAAGCATAAATGTAAAGTTTTGATTCATCTAGTTTATTTTAGCTTGCAATATATAAGCAAAGCGAGTCATTAAAATGTTTTTTAAAAAGGAAGCTATAACTGTACAAATAACTTTTATGAATGAGCTTTAATATATTTCATTTAAATATAGAGCATAATTTCTACCCATTCAGAATATTTATAATAAGACATGTAAAGAATCTTATGTAAAAATCATAGTTTTTTAAAGTTTTCATCCAAGAAAGGAACAGTATTGTGGTTGATACCTCTCTCAGACATTTCTAGCAACTCCAGTCAGTCACTGTCAGCTGCCTTCTGAGGGCAGTCAGATTTGTGTCCTGACACTCAATGCTGTCTTCTAGTCTGCTGTTCACAGGAAGAGCAGTGAGGACAGAGCAGGGACACATCCGTCTCGACACTGTGTAGCTGAGGTCTGAGACCCCGACTCTGACCCGGGTGCTCCTCCCTTTACTCTTTTCTCTGTCCCCCTTTTCCTGTCCTTTCTCCTGCTCCTCTTGTTGCTCTTTCCCTCTCGTACCCTGGATCCATCCCTGGGATGCAAGGCCCAGAGCACAAGTTAGAAGTTGTTTGCATCCGTGTGTCCTCAGGCCTCGTGCCACAGAGGGGAGGGAATCATTCAGAGCCCAGATTCAGTGTTAGAAACCAGGCAGGAGGGGTTGTGAGCAGACTGTCCACATCTTCTCACTAACTGGAAGTTCCCTGCATCCCTCCAGGACACGCCTAAGGCCTGTGCAGCTTTAGTCACCTAAGACTTGACATGTTAAACTTGGCAGCTGGTTTCTTTGTCGTTGTCATGCGGCTTCACGAAATCCAGACAATCTATGTTGGTCATGCTGGTCAAAGATGTCAAAACAAGAATAAAAATAGTTTGGAAAAAACTTGCCCTTAGCCTCTGTCTTATCTATAAAAACTGAACTTCAGTTGCATAGTGATACCGAATATCAGTTGTTTCCGGGAACAGAGACATATCTCATGGCTGTCTTTCCCATTTGTATTTCTCTGATTTTCAAATAGAAGTCCCCTATCTGTGAGTTCTACTTACAGTTCAAGTAGCATACTCTTTAAACTAACTACACAGGAGGTCACCGTTGTGTCCAGATTGAATGATTTGTGCAGATTCAGATACTTGATTTTTCTATGTCATTCACATCTATTTACTGTTTACTTTTATTTTACTTTTATTGCTATTTTAATGGCTTTTTTAAAAAGCTGTTTACTTTATTTCAGTCCACCTCTTCTGCCACTTTTGAGAAATGCTGTTTTAGGATACTGCCCTGGTTGAATCTACTCTTTGCTCAACAAAAAATGAAATTTTTTATGAAACACTCAGACAATTAACAAATATTAACACTTTTCATATTTGCTTCACACTATTTTTGTAATAAATGAAAGTCTCCATTACTGATGGAGAAGCCTGTGAATCTCCTCCCCATCCATCCCTTCCCACAAGCAGTCACAATCATGAATTTTTGAGTATCTTTCCAAGTCATCTTTTATATCTTCACTTTGTCCACACTGCTGTGGTTTGAATGTCCCCCAGCTCATGCTGGAACTCAACCCCTCAATGTGGTGGTGGAAGGTGGGTCCTTGAAGAAGTGATTGGATCATGAGGACTACATCCTCATGAATGGATTGATTCATTCATGGAGTAATGGGTTGATGGGTTAATGGGTTGTCATGGCTGTGGACTGATGGCTTTATAAGGACAGCGAGTAAGAGGGTTAGCTCTCTTGCTCAGTCCATTCTTGGCATATGACACGCTGCCTCGCTGCAGGACCCTGTAGAGAGTTCCCACCCACAAGAAGGCCCTCACCTGATGTGTCCCCTGGACCATGGACTTCTCAGCATCCAAAACTGTAAGAAATCAATTTCATTTCTTTATAAATCACCAAGTTTTAGGTATTCTGTTATAAGCAACAGAAACAGACTAAAACACACGTATACATACACACAGAGAAGTACGTTCATATATAGAGAATTATATGCATTTTTTATTTTTTTCCCACTTAGCATTATTCATATCTGTTCGTGTCCATAAGGATGATCAATTAGTACCTTTCCAATTCTTGGCTATTATGAACAGTGACATTATGAGCATCCTTCTCTTTGTGCCCATGCTCAAGAGTTTCTCTGGGATGTAAGTTAAAAGTGGCATTGCTAAGTTGCATGGTGTCTGCGTTTTCAGTTTTATAAGAAACAGCCAAATTGCTTTCTTAAGTAGCTAATTTTCATTCCAAAAAAACAGTTTATGAGAGTTTTTGTTTTGCCACTTGCTCATTGGTAAATATTATCAGACTTTGACCTGGTGGGTCTGAAATTCTGCTGCCTGTCCTAACTTACATCTCAAGTGTCCTTTCTCTGTGGGTGTTTCCACTTCAGGGATTCACTCTTTCTTAATCTTTGCTTGGGTTTCTATTGGGTTAACTTTCTGTTATTGATTTGTTGAGGTTCTTTCTTTATTCTAGGTGTTTAATCCTTTGTCTGCTATGTATTTTGGAAATATCTTCTCCCATTCTGGGAAATATTATTTCCAACTCTGGGGAAAAATTCTAATTTAAAAATACCAACATAACCTTTATTTATTTGCAGTGTAACACATTTTAGGAGTATCTGCTTCTTGATTCCATGTACTATTATATCAGGAATAATAATACAAACTAATTATGCCTGTGTTGTTGGGATTGTACCAAGTAGTTTGAGACAAGTGAAGGCATCTACCACACGGCTTCCTGAAGCCTTTTGTACAAAGCACGGTTGTTCAGACAATCTACTGGGTGTGGAAATTGCTCTAGGAAGTACATTATTAGAAGTAAGGTCTGTATGGTAGCTGACATGCATCTCTTCACCTGGAGCTGCAAAGAGCTCTGAGCAGCCTTGCAAAATCCCCTGTGCTTACTAGTTGAAGGCTGAGTTCCTAAGCCACCCACTGCTTTAGCTGTCTTTAATGGGAATGAAATGGGATATGCGATGGGTTTGACACACGTTCTCCTGGGATCTCCACCCACATAATCTACAGTCTCCCCACACTCCTCAGCTATTCACTTGCACTGTCGCAGCGGCACCCCCAGGGAGTGTGCAGCCTTCCCTGGGGGCCTCCTGCCATCCCACCTCCAAGAGGGGAAGGAAGGAACTGGCAAGGTCCTCGTGGGCTAGCCTTTTCCCAGCATGAACAGTGTTTTTATTTTTGTCTGTTTGTCTTTATCATTGACAACATCAAAATTACTACTCATGTTAGGGCTTAAAAATGCCTTTCCAGGGCCAACCCGTGGCTCACTTGGGCGAGTGTGGTGCTGATAACACCAAGGCCACAGGTTTGGATCCCTATATAGGGATGGCTGGTTAGCTCACTTGGGAGAGCATGGTGCTGACAACATCAAGTCAAGGGTTAAGATCCCCTTACCGGTCATCTTTAAAAATAAATATATAAATAAAAAATAAAAATAAAAATGCCTTTCCAGGGCCAACCCGTGGCTCACTTGGGCGAGTGTGGTGCTGATAACACCAAGGCCACAGGTTTGGATCCCTATATAGGGATGGCTGGTTAGCTCACTTGGGAGAGCATGGTGCTGACAACATCAAGTCAAGGGTTAAGATCCCCTTACCGGTCATCTTTAAAAATAAATATATAAATAAAAAATAAAAATAAAAATGCCTTTCCAAAATCCTATACACTGTGTCTCTTTTGAGAACCATTCATGTGCTTGTACAGGTTGAACATTGCTAATTAGAAAGCCCAAAATCTGAGATGCTCCAAAATCCAAAACTTTTTGAGGGCTGACATGACACTCAAAGGAAATGCTCATTAAATTTCAGGTTTTGGATTTTGGGATTAGGGTGGGTCAACCAGTTATATATTCTGCAAATATTCCAAAATCAAAAAAAATCCAAAATTGAAAACACTTCTATGCCCAAGCATTTCAGATAAGGGATACTCAACCTGTAATAGCCTTCTTTCTTTAATTTTCTTTTAATTAAATTATTTTTGATTTTGTAATTATTACACTAGAACAAATTGTTTCTCCCACTATAGGATTTGTATTCATGAGAAATGTTAACAGGTACTATAACCATGGATAATATTACTAGATCATTCATTGTATTTTTTAAATTAACATTTTGGTATAGTACACTTGTTAAAATTGATGAAGCAGTATTGATACATTGTTATTAACAAATGTCCATAGATTATATTTGGATTCATTTTGTGTTGTATGCATTCACTATATTTTTATCTTCAAAAAAAAAGAAATGAAATGTCCATTCCTGACATAGTTAATTTCAGCCTCTGGTAGAACAGTTAAATTTTCCTAAACCCCCAACCACCATCTTTGTAATCTGTTGTTTGGAATTTGCATGATGATAGTGAGCACTGGAAAATTTACATCGTGCTTTGAATTTCCAAAGTACTGCTCTGCATTAGACAGTTCACTCAAGTTTTCCAAGCAACTGGAGGAAAAACATGAGGCCAAAAGACCTTTCCATTGGAAATAAAGCATGTTTTGATTATTTTCAATATGTTTAAGAAATGCAGTGTCTCTTCTAATACAAAATTCAAATCTGTGTGTTGAGTTTGAGTTTTTAGAACCATAATGATTTCATGTGAAATCTTATTTCAGAACTTAATCCTTATGGATTACCATCAAGTCAAACTAAAAGTGATGGGACAAACACTTAAATCAGTTGATGCATTACCTCTCTGCCCTCCCATCAACTGTCTACTCCTCTGAGTACATAAAGGTAAATTGTCACTGGGTCTTATAGTCTTTTTCTACTGTCCCTCCAGAATCAGGAAATTCACGTTTCTAGTTCTCAAACTAAATTCTGAAACTTTTTTTTACCAACACATAACCATACATGGCAGCTCAGAATTAAAAGTTCAGCATAAAATTTCAAACGATTCATTCTGTTTTCCATGACAAAATTAATTCACCTCTTGGAGTCCACAGGCTCTGCTTAAGTGAGATCTGCAGTCCACATTACGTGTCCTAGGACTCGCGATTGCTTACCACTGGACACATCATTACTACTGTACTCATTTGTCATAATGGAACCCCTCTTAACATTAGACAAAAAATGATGCAGTGAGGGCTGGCCCGTGGCTCACTTGGGAGAGTGCAGTGCTGATAACACCAAGGCCATGTGTTCAAATGCCTATATAGGAATGGCCGGTTGGCTCTCTTGGGAGAGCATGGTGCTGACAACACCAAGTCAAGGGTTAAGATCCCTTTACCAGTCATCTTTAAAAAAAAAAAAAAAATGTGCAGTTATACAGGCCTTCTCCATTCAGTGAGCGCAACTAAAGTCATGCCTGTGTCAGACAGGACCATGCTAAACTCATTGCACTGGGGTGGCGTGATCCAGTCCTGAGGTTGTCTTTATGTCCATCACTCTGGAAACTTTAGTTGAATTAACTGTTTAAATAGTAAATATTTAGGAACACTTATTCTATTTTATGGAATGAAGTGTTGCCCAATTCTAGAATTGAATTAAAGCTAATTGAGATCTTTAAAAATAATAATAAATATTTAAGGTATTTTTTCTTAGGGTTTTCTGTGTGTTTTTTTTAATTTATATACAAATGCAGCATTGAAGTTGAAGATGGCTTTGTGGAGGGTTGTGGGCATAAAGAGCACTGTGTGCTTGGTCAGGCACATGCTTCCACAGAGCAGCAAAAGAGGTAACGGAGGCACAGCTTTCCACAGCTCCCACTGAAGTCAGGATGGGGTAGGACCCACCAAGACAGGCAGAGACAGAGGGAAGGTGTACAGGGAAGGAAATACAAAGCAGTCATCCCAGCTACGTGTCCTCATAACTGGAAAAAGACCAGGGGCCAAGTCAGACTTTTGATTCTGTGCCTTATGGAAGTAAGAGTAAGCCTGTGACAGTTGGGCGGGAACTCGGTGGCATCCTTCAGTGAGGTCTAGATGGCACCAGCGTCCCGCTCAGGCCTCACCGAAGCCTGGCCTCATCTGCATTTCCCCATCCTAGCTTGCAGATGGCATGACACTCCAAGAGGATGCAGCCACCCAGCACAAACAGCCAGTGGCAGAGGATGTATCCGCTCCCTGTGCTACAGAAAGGTTCTGTGCCTCCTGAAAAAGTGGCACACCTACTAAAGTTTAGTAAAATGTATCCCCCTTTGCTTTCGTTTTTCACAGCCCAGCACCAAGGCCTGGTTAATTTCTGGAACATTTCTGACTCTGTAGTGACAGAATGGATTTTCAGCACTACAGGGGACTGTCTGAAATACATTTTGTAGGAGTATTTTCATTCAGCGTTTTCTAAATGATTAATGAGAATGCTTCTGCAGTATTTATTCCAACCTAGATTTTGGCAGGTCATGACTATACATGGGAATCTTCCAGAAAAACAGATCCACTAAGAATTAGTCTTTTTTTCAGATTTTGACTCCCCCCCCCCGGTTTTTTTCCAAGACACTTTCTGCAGGAGAGAGACAGGCCTCAGGGCTAGCACAAGAGCCTTGCATATTTTATAACAATCCTGACAACTACCCTCAGCATGAAGGATTTCACTGAGATTCTCTGTGTAGCTTTTCAGAGACAGAGAGAGAGGCTGGGTTTGGCCAGACCCAGAGAATTAGTTTAAAGGTCTTTTATGTGCATTTCTTTAAAACAGACAGAAGTGTGAGTTACGTCACTGCAGCATCTGTGTTTCATTGAAGAGATGGGATGAACGGTTTCCTTGAGGACCACGCCTCCTTCATTTTGTGTATCCAGTGCCTAGCCTGTGTTTAGCACCTAAAACTTGCTGAATAAATGTCTGATAAATTAACACGTTCAACCTAGAATTAATAGACTGTTTTTCCAGCTGATTTTGTTTCTTGTTTTAATTCTATGAACTGCATATTTTTTCTAGGAAGTGGTGATTTTTCCTATTGATTTAATTCCCTTTATTTTTCTCTTTCTTATGAGGCTGAGTGGATGTGTTTTCCTCTTGATTTTTCTTAAAGATTTTTAACCTATACCAGACCTGAAACAGTGATACAAGTTAATAAACCAGGAAGAAGCATTTTTCTACTTCAGTTTTGGCTTTGGTCCGAGTACTTCTAAGAGTCACAAGTGACGACGCCGTGTTTAAGGGAGAAACTGTGCTGGCCCTGTGTCACCACTGTCTTCCTTTCTCTTTGTGTCTGCTGGGGAGAGCGCAATTCCCAGCCGCCAGTGCCAGGGAAGACGTGTAAGCAGTCGCTGGCGCCAGTGCCAGTCCCGTGGCTGTGCAGGATGCAGGCCTGCAGAAGCTCCCAGCGACAGTCGGGTGCAGCACCCTTGGCATGCATTGGCAGGTTCTGATGACTCAGGAGCAGGCAGTGTTTGTTTGCTGAATAAGCAACTGTACACGCGGAGCAGAGACAGCCTTCTTTTACCTGCCGCAGCGCTTGTGGCAGCTCCTGTAGGCTTGGGTTTTCCATCTGAACTGAAGGACTGAAGGTCTGAGCAGGAGGAATCAATCACCCTCCAAGGGAACCAGGGGATCCAGAGTTCCCCGGAGTTGTTTGTTTTTTCTGTTTTCAGTTTCATCTTTTTTAATCTGTTTCACGAAGGGCATACTAAACATACTACATGAGACACAACAGAATACTTTTTTTCTTCTGGTAATGAGAAAATTGACATTTACAGACATTTTCAAGAAGCTTCTCACACAATCAAGGTGGTGATCTTGAGTACAAAATGCCTCTGAGTCATCACGTTCTCAATGCCGATCTCTACAGGTGCTGTCGGAAACTGCTTCCTGACCACAGGGGACACTGCATACGGGTTTTTCAAATGTTCCTAGATGTACATTAATTTTTTAAAAATCAGTCTGGCCAAACTTGTCATTCTTCTGATTGTATTTTTTTTTTTTTGTAAGAACCAATAATCTTGAGATCCGAAACTAAAAAAGTGGTTAAAGGAAAAATACCCAGACTCTACAAATGTCCCAGAATTTGTCATTAAGTGGGAGAAAAATCTTACAAAATACATGGAGCTTTCTAAAAAGTCTTTAACAAGCTACCTTGAGAGCTAAATTCAAAATTAGAAGTTGATATACTAAAACAGGTGTTTCAGTTCAGCTCCAAGTCTTTTATAAACACAGCCATTGAGAAGGACAGTCCCAGGTCAGGAGCATTATCCTTGTGTATCTGCAAGATGTGTGTGGGCCTCATCTCAGCTGTCGTAATTGTTACTGTAATTTCCTACTGGGTAGCGGTCGTAGCTGCCCTGGCTTCTGCCACCGTACTCTCTGACTGTCCATGTGCACATGCTCAGGCCGACCATCATGGCTGCTCCCCACCACCTCTAGAGCAGCTGCAACCATGCTCAGGGGCACAGGCTCCCCCTTTATCCCCTGGGCAGACGTGCCTGCATGGTCCACATGGACTTGGCCACATGTAGGGACTGTCCACTCGGAGCTGGGGCTCGCTCTGGGCTGGTGAAGGTGATGAAGCCAAAACCACAGGTGGTTGAGTCTCCCATCTTCGACCTTGACCTTGACCTTGACCACATCGGAGACAGCCCGAAGCTGCCACCCATCCTCCTGCACCTGCTCACTGCTGCCGGAGTTGAGCCTCCCACGAAGAGCTTCCCTTGTTCAGAAGACATGGCAGTGAATTCCAGTTGTGGAAATTAAAACAAAGGGACCAGAGGGACGGCAAGCCCTGAAGAGCAGAGGAACAGTGTTGTTCCCTTTTTAACTGTTACATGGGGGGAAGGAGAGGGCTTGTTAGCATTCCAACATGTTAAAATTTTCTTTTTTTAAAACATGGTAAAACTGAATTCTGAAAGAATTCTATATTAATATTAGTTTATTTGTGATTTTATTCAACATGTCCCCCAAATTCAAGGAAGAAATGGGTAAATCTTGTTCACAAGTATATTCTCCCTCCAAAAAGCAGTAGCAGTGGGAGCTCCTCTGAGCACACGTGAGATGTAAGACAGCCTCAGTCACCCTGACACACTCTCAGCTCCCGTGCAGAGCCAAGGAATGTGCGGGGCTCCAGTGGTCAGCTCCCAAGATTCCCCACAGTCCTCAGCAAAAAGTCGGGGAACTTAGCAGCATTTCCTCACTTTCCCCTCCTTCTGCCCCATACAGTCTTTAAATGTCTGCGTTGTTTTTAAAAGGGTGTGGGACAGTAAGGAAACAGTGGTCATATAGCTAAAGAGGGACATTTTCTTGCATGATACACAATTATACTGAATACGCAGTACTAATTACTTGTTTTAATTTGACCCTAATGAACTTGGATGTGCCCTTTGAGATATAGCTACAAAAATATAAATGATATTCCCTGGTAACCTTGGGTTAGTAAGTCTGAATTTCACATCAGTAAGGTAATGGTTTGGAGCAGGGCTGCTCAGTGGTCAATGAGCATGCAAATCATGGAGGACCTAGCCAAGTGCAGGTCTGGGTGGGGCCTGAGAGTCTGCATCTCTAACAAGGTTACAGGTGATAAAATTGAAGCTGGTCAAAGATACACTTTGAGGAGCAAGGTTTTAGGTTCAATAGGCTTTCCTATTTGAGCTCACCTTGTACATATAACTGTTTTCCAAAATGTATTGAAATCTGTCCCCTCCAGCTTACATATGTAGTTAATTAAAATGACATTCGTTTTTAATCTGCTTTTTTTTCTTTTTAGGCTGGAAATATTTCATTCAGAGTTGTGGACTTTGAAGCTACACATATATAGAAAATGACATTTTTATAATGTTCATCAAACTATAGACCACTTTTCTGTGGTTTAACTATGCAAACAAACCGCATGCTCTAGCCAGTTGTATTCCAAAAGTTCAGTAGTTAGTACTTGGAAAGCATTTTCTGTAGAATTAAGGTTGTACCTAGTTAGGTCCTTAGGCCACAAAAGCCTATTTTAAATTTACCTTGAATAGAGTGTTAATATTACCATTTGAACTACTGCTGGCCACTATGTTTAATAATATTTCTAAGAACAAAAATATTTTAAGTTCCAGTTTTACATCCCAAGAAGATAGTCCTTCCCCGTACCAGCCAGCTGCCATAAGTAAATAAATAAATCTCCATTTTCCTTCCAGTATTTTGGTGATGCCATCTTTATTGTACACTAATTTCTATATGCAGTTGGATTTATCTGCTCTTTTTTTAGTTGACAGAAAAATTGAGCAGCTAGTACAGGGAGTTCCATATATACTCTTTCCTCTTATACACAGTTTGTATGAACACCTATTAACATCTTGCATTAGTTTAGTACATTTATTAAAATTAGCGTGGTATGTTATTATTAAAGTCCATAGTTTACGTTGGGGTTCACTCTTGGTGTTGTACATTCTGTGGGTTTTGACAAATGCATAATGTCATACGTCCATCATTCTACTGTCATCTAGGTTTGTTTCACTGCCCTAAAAATCCTCTGTGCTCTACATATGAGTATTAATCCCCACCCACACCCCACCCCTGTTAACTCCTGATCTCTTTACTGTATCCATAGTTTTACCTTTTCCAGAAGGTCGTATAGTTGAAATTGGACTAGCTTCTTTCTCTTAAGAATATGTGTTTAGGGTTCCTACCTGTCTTTTTCTGGTTTGATAGTAAGTACGTTTCTTATCACCAAATAATATTCCACTGTATGGATGTTCTGTAGCTTATTTATCCACTTATCTATCGAAGAATACCTTGGTTGCTTCCAGTTTTGGCAATTATGAATAAAGTTGCTATAAACATTGTTGTGCAGGTTTTTGTGCGGACATAATTTTTCATCTCCTTTGGGTGAATACCTAAGAGTGTGATTGCTGGAGCTTACGGTAAAGTATGATAGCTTTTTAAGTATCTGCCAAGCATCTTCCAAAGCATTTACAACGCTTTGCATTCCTGTGAGCAATGAATGAGAGTTCTCGTTGGTTCATATCCTCACCAGCATTTGGTATTGTCAGTATTTGGGACTTTTAGCCATTCCAATAGGTGTGTAGTGGTATCTCATTGTTTTAATTTGCATTTCCCTAATGATATATGATGTGAACATCTTTTCATGTGCTTTTTTGTCATTCGTGTATCTTCATTGGTAAGATGTCTGTTCAGATCTGTTGTCCATTAATTGGGTTTTTTTGTTTGTTTTCTTACTGTGCATTTTTA
This sequence comes from Galeopterus variegatus, assembly GCF_000696425.1. Lineage (NCBI taxonomy): Eukaryota > Metazoa > Chordata > Mammalia > Dermoptera > Cynocephalidae > Galeopterus > Galeopterus variegatus. Next base: position 36,052 of record NW_007738195.1, read on the forward strand.
AGAATTCTTTATATATGCCAGGTACAAGTCTTTTTATCAGATAGGTGTTTTGCAAATACTTTCTACTGTGCATTTTTAATAATTCTTTATATATGCCAGGTACAAGTCTTTTTATCAGATAGGTGTTTTGCAAATACTTTCTTCCTGTCTATTTCTTGTCTCTTCATTCTCTTAATAGTGTCATTCATAGAGCATAAGTTTTTAATTTTAATGAAGTTCAACTTATCAACTTTTTCTTTCATGGATTGTGTTTTTGTTGTTGTTTCTAAACAGTTATCACCAAACCCAGACCACCTAGATTTTCTCCTATGTTCTATTCTAAAAGTTTTATAGTTTTTGCATTGTACATTTAGGTCTGTTATCCATTTTGAGTTAATTTTTTGTGAAAGGTGTAAGGTCTGTGTCTAGATTCACTTTTTTCCATTTTAATGTCCAGTTGTCCCAGAACATTTGTTGAAAAACTGTTTTTTCTCCATTGAATTACCTTTGCTCCTTTGTCAGAGATCAGCCAACTATATTTGTGAGGCTCTGTTTTCTAGCTCTCTGTTCTGTTCCATTACACTAATTGATTTTTGAATGTGGGACCATCCTTGCACACCTGGGATAAATCCTATTTGGTCATGGCATAAAATTCTTTCTATATGTTGTTGTTTTTGATTGCTAATTTTTCATTAGATTCAATTTTGTTTAGCTCTCTGTTCTGTTCCATTACACTAATTGATTTTTGAATGTGGGACCATCCTTGCACACCTGGGATAAATCCTATTTGGTCATGGCGTAAAATTCTTTCTATATGTTGTTGTTTTTGATTGCTAATTTTTCATTAGATTCAATTTTGTTGTATTTGACTTGATAATTTTGTTAAGGACTTTTACATCTATATTCTGCAGAGGAACACTTCCTAACTTATTCTATGGGGCCAGCATTACCCTAACACCAAAACCAGACAAAGACTTTACAGTAAAGGAAGACTGTAGACCAGTATGTCTCATGAACATTGATGCAAAATCCTCAAAAAATTAGCAATCAAAATTGTAAAATTTTCAAGATAAAGAGAAACAAAGACATAAAGCCCATCTTAGTGTGGTTTACAGTACACCCTCAGTAATGATGTATGGATAGACAGATGTATGGATTGAGGTATTGAGGTACAGAGAGGTTAAGTGGCTTGCAGAAGTCACACAGCTGTTTTCTGACCATCATCCAAACTGTATTTCAGATCCAAAGATTAACTGCCTAGGCCAGTTTCTAAAAGTCCGTTACTGAATCTGCGTGATTGCCTCTGCTGGCATTTCCATATTCTTTTCTCATTTATAGCCAGTACAGGCTATATGGTTATTTTGTTGGTCTTTATGTACTTAATATATGTTTTACAGGTTAAATTCCAAATCATGTTAAAAGAAAACATAATATTAACAAAAAGTTCCCTTATCCTGAGAGATGATGCAGCCCTGTGTGGGTGCTGCCAAGTTTGTTTCTCGTGTCTTTTCCCTCCTCCACTCAGATACTCGCAGAGCCGGGGCAGCCCTGGATGGTGGAGTTTTCAGGTCCATCTCCCTTGCCTCCAGTTGGGACAGCTCAGAGGCAGACCTTAGGCTCCAGAGTCCCCACGCAGAATCCTGTGGGAGTCCCATCTGCAAGCTTGGGATGTGCCCTTGCTCAGCTGTCCCCGCACCTCACCAGTCCCTGGGCGCGCTCTCAGAACCAGTTGCTTGCTTACACGTTCTCCCTGCAGGGGCTTCTTCTGGGGAACCTGGCCTACCTAAGCAGCCTTCTGCTTGAGCTTCCTCTGCTAAAGAAATATTAAAGAATACCTAAACGTTCTGTTTTCTCTTTTATTTGGAGGAGGGGTTGGTCTCCACAGGTTTCATTCATTTCCTGATCGTTTCTCCATGACTGCAATATAGTCTCCACTATTTCTATAGCTATACTGCAATCATGCAGAAACGATCACAAAATGAATGAAACCAGTGGACACCAACCCCTCCTCCAAATAAAAGAGAAAATAACACTTAGGTATTCTTTAACATTTCTTTAGCTGTCTAGGTGTACTTTTTGATGGAGAAAACCAACATACATTTCATAGCTGACTCTACTGGGTACTTAAGAAACACAAGGATTTTGTCACTGCTGCTAGGACATCTGCAGAGCTTCTTCAAGTGCACCAAGTATGAAAGCATGCAATTAAAGCAAACAAACTAACAAATTAACAAACTAAAATCAACTTGGATTTTGGTTCCAGGCTCCATGGTTCCCTTTTCAATGCGCATCTTGCATGCAGAGCTTCAGCAGTATCTGGGGAATCCGCAGGAGTCGCTGGACAGACTGCACAAGGTGAAAACCGTCTGCAGCCAGGTAACGTCCCTCTCTGGATCACAGGGTACATCCTCAGTCCCCTTCCTCACATGATGACACCTCACATCCTTTACCCATCCCGCCCAATGCCACCACCACCTCTCCTCCCACAGAAGGCCGATGATGCAATTCGTGTGACTGTGGTATTTGTTGCTCTTGCTGAAGTCAGTTTTAGGAGTGGTGATGGCTTTTGGCAGAGTTTCAGTCCTGAAATCCTTCTTCCTTAGTACTCTTGGTAGATGAGAAGCAGAAATGTTTTCCTTATGTGGAGATCACACACATGCACACGCGCCACGCTGCCAGACCACTCGCATGTCCCTGAGCACTTACAAGCACCTACTGCTCGCCCAAAAGAGGTGCTGAAGCACTGCCAAGAGAGGTAGTCAAAGCACATTATACTGTACAATGACAACATCTCTCCAGTACTGACTCCAAAGACACACATATGAGGTTCAGGGTGCTTTCCGAATTGTTCTTGGTTGGGAAGTAACTGTTTTGTGGAAAGCACTAAACTGTTGCAACAACAGAAGATGGACTTATTACATTGAGTGATATCAGGAAGAAATGTGGGATTTGAAATCTTTGCTGTGTACAGACTTGTACAGCACCCTCCTGCATTCTTCCTCTCAGGGTGGGAGTGACACGAGCACCAGTCCACCTCCCATATTGGTCCACCTCCCTTACCATGCTCCTGTGCAGATGAAATGGACTGATAGATGCAGAAGTAGTTTGAAGCTTGTAACAACAAGCAATTGTTAACAGTAGCAGCATGTTATAATTTCCAGAAAAAATAAGGCTATATTTGTCAAACTTCCGGTCCACCTCCCTTACCATGCTCCTGTGCAGATGAAATGGACTGATAGATGCAGAAGTAGTTTGAAGCTTGTAACAACAAGCAGTTGTTAACAGTAGCAGCATGTTATAATTTCCAGAAAAAATAAGGCTATATTTGTCAAACTTCTTTCAATTTCCAGCTATTCTTATAGAAGTTTCATTGAGCTCTATGATTGTGGTGGTGTCAGTATTCCTAGTGAGGAAGTAAATGGCCTTCCCTATCTGTGCCAAAGGGGACCCTCACTAGAAGAGAAACAGACATTCCTAGGCACTTGTTACCCTGGGGCTTTGTATCTGCTTCTTTTTTTTTTTTTAATGCCGTAACTTAAAAGATAAAAACTGTTTGCTTTCTTATGCTTTGATCAGTCGATGGGGAAATCATGTTATCAACTTTTTTTTTTTTTACATTATAACACTTCTTGAATCTTAAAACACAGTTAAAAGATATTTGTTTTCAGAAATACAAAGCACATAACTTGATACTGAAAATTCTAAATTGATAACTTTCTAAATTGTGCACAGATTATTTTTTTCACTCACCTCCACACGACATTGCAGGAAATTTTTATAGTATCTGAGTGAGAGGATTCTGAGTCTTAGGGTGATTTGAGAGTGAAAAAGTCAAGTCCATTGGAATAGTTTTGCAAGTCGGTTTTCCTAGTCCTCAAGTTTTTTGTCATTAAATATATAATAGTAGGGCACTTCAAAACGTTCATGGAAAGATTCATATTATCTTTTAATTCTATTTTTCCATGAACTCTTTGAAGTGCCATCATACAGAGGAACAGTCAGAGGAACCGCTTACCTCCATCTGAGGAGCAGCTGGGGAAGATGGAATAGACGGTGAGCCTCCCCAGGGCTGCTGTCCCGGCACATGTGCTTACCTCACTCAACACACACTTGTGTTGTGTCCATTATGAGTCAGCCACCTCTCCTGAGCATGTTCAGATATTAACTCATTTAATTTGTACAACAGCCCTGTGAAGAGGGTGTTGTTATCACAATTTACAGATGAGGAAACTAAAGCACAGAGAGGTTAGCTAACTTGCCCAGGATCACATGACTTGGATCCAAGTAGTCTGGCTGCAGGATTTATTCTCTTAATCACTTGCCTTCATCATCGTAATATGTTTCGTTTGATGTGAGAAAGACCTAAAGAGACTGTCTTAGTCTGTTTTGTGCTGCTATAACAGTACCTGAGAGTGGGTAATTTATAATGAACAGAAATATATTGGCTCCTGGTTCTGGAGGCTAAGTCCACGATTGACAGGCTGGCATCTGGTGAAGGCCTTCTTGCTGTATCATCACATGGCACAAGAGCAGACAGGGTGAGAGAGAGCCAAACTCACAGCCCATGCCCTTTCTATAGCAGCATTAATCCCTGCGTGTGGGTGGAGCCCTCATGACCTGAACACCTCCCAGTAAGCTCCACCCCCCTACACTCCTGCATTGGGGATTAAGTTTCCAGCACATGCTTTTCAGGCAACACATTCAAACCATAGCAGAGTCTTTCTCCTCTTCCACCCTATACCAACATTTCTGCTCCATCCAAGTAAGCAAAGTATCTGTTGTCTTCAGTGGTGGAGAGACTTAAACTCAGGAGACCACTGTGATGAGTGTCAGAAATACCCTTTCCCACTGACTGATGCCTGGTGCAGTGGATGGAATTGTGTCCCCCAAAGTCCATGTACTAGAAGCTTAATTCCCACTGTAACTGTTGCGGGAGGAATATCCTATTATGGTAATTGAAAGGTGGGGCCTTGAAGAGGTGAGATTGAATTGTGAGAACTGTACCCTCGTTAATGGATTGATCCATTCTTGGAATGATGGGAGTGGTTCTGGTGGCTTTAAAAGGAGAATAAGTGAGCGGATTAGTCTCTCTCTGCTCTGTCATTCTGCCATGTGAGACTCCTGTGTCACTGTCAACCACCACCAACAACTTCACCAGATATATTCCCTGGACTTTGGACTTCCTAGCCTCCAAAACTGTAAACAGAAAATTTCATTTTCTTACGAAGTACCCAGTTGGAAGTATTTTGTTATAAGCAATAGAAACAAACTAATATACCTGGAGATGGTGTCACCCTTGTGCTCCGTTGGGTTGAGTCCCTCCTGAAACTCTGGGGGTGGTTTCCAGGTAATGGCAATTGACAGCTAAGCATGGGGGTTTGGGGTTGAGAAACCAGAGGATTAGTTAAGTCATATCTTAGGAGCATTTATCTCAGCCTGACTCAACTTAGAGAAAGAGAGAGGTGAGGATTTAAATAGCGTAGGGACCCACTATCACTGAGTGAGTGTGACTTGTTGTATTAGCCCATTTCTGTTGCTTATAACAAAATAATAACTGGAACTAGGTAATTCATAAGAAAACAAAATTTGTTGCTTATAGTTTTGGAGGCTAGGAAGTCCAAAGTCAAGGGAACATATCTAGTGAGAGCCTTGTTCTTGGGTGTGACTCTGCAGCAATGCAGGATGTCACATGGTAAGAATGGTGGAGCAGAGAGCAAGCTAAGCTTCTCAGTCGGCTCCTTTTAAAGTCATCACAACCACACCCATGAGCACCATTAAACCATCAATTTATTAATCCAATTGCTAGGGCACAGTCCTCACAATCTAATCACCAATTCAAGTCCCCACCTTTCAGTTACCATGATAGGATTTCCCAACCCTCTTAACACTGTCACAGTTGGGGCCAAGTTTC
>NW_007738195.1:45966-46184 GCF_000696425.1 Galeopterus variegatus
GTTCATGGAAAGATTCATATTATCTTTTAATTCTATTTTTCCATGAACTCTTTGAAGTGCCCTCATACAGAGGAACAGTCAGAGGAACCGCTTACCTCCATCTGAGGAGCAGCTGGGGAAGATGGAATAGACGGTGGGCCTCCCCAGGGCTGCTGTACCGGCACATGTGCTTACCTCACTCAACACACACTTGTGTTGTGTCCATTATGAGTCAGCCA
>NW_007738196.1:0-7332 GCF_000696425.1 Galeopterus variegatus
AAAAAAAAAAAAAAGAATTAACATCATAAAAATATCCATATTACCAAAAGCAATCTACACATTCAGTGCAATCCCTACCAAAATACCAATGACATTCTTCACATAAATAGAAAAAAAAATTTGTATGGAAACACAAAAGACGCCATATAGATAAAGAAATATTCAACAGAAAGAACAAAGTTGGAGGCATCACACTTCTTGTCTTCAACATGTACTATAAAGCTATAGTGACCAAAGCAGCATGGTACTGGCATTAAAATAGACAAATAGACCAATGGGACAGAATAGATACCACAGAAATAAACCCACGCTCCTACAACCTACTGATTTTTGACACAGGTGCCAAGAACATACAGTAGGAAAAGGACAGCCTCTTCAGTAAATATTGTTGGGGAAACTGGATATCCACATGTAGAAGATGGAAACTAGACCCCTGTCACTCACCATATACAAAAATCAACTCAAAATGGATTAAAGGCCTAAATTAAGACCCCAAACTATAAAGGAACTTGAAGAAAACATAGGGGAAACAGTACAAGAAATGGGAGTGGGCAGCACTTTTTTGAGACTACAAAGGCCCAGGCAACTAAAGCAAAAATACACAAACGGGACTACACGAAACTGGAAAGCTTCTGCACAGCGAGGGACCCTGTCAACCAAGTGAAGAGACAACCTACAGAATGGGAGAAAGTGTTTGCCAAGCACGTCCGAAAAGGACTACTATCCAGAAAATATGAGGAACTTAAATGACGCAACAGCAAAAAAGCCAAATAGCGCAATGGAAAAATGGGCAAAGAACCTGGAAAAATATTTCTCAAAAGACATACAAATGCCCAACAAGCACTTGAAATAATGTTCAAAGTTCCCATTTTAACTGTAATATATTATTATACTTTTTAAGCTCTTCCTGATACCCAGGCTTCTTTTCTTTTCTTTCTTTCTTTTATTTTTTATTTATTTTTTTTCTTTTTAGGGATAGAAAAGATAATTAGTTGAATTAAGTTCTTAACATAGCTTGATATATCAAATCCTTGACATACATTCATTAGTCTTCTATAAATATAATATTGTTCCTCTTAACAGAATTTAGTAAGACAATTATTATGGCTCTAATTTCATATTTTATATTCTTTCTGGTGGTATAGTATGAAGACAACCATAGAAATGGCACTTCAGAAACAGAAGAAAAAATAACAGTACTCAGTCTTGGATCTCAGGTTGTTACAGGAGAGAATACCTTTGATGTTTGCCACATTTTTGTATCCTTTGGTGACGGTTTTGTCCATATCACTGATCTGTCTGGCAGAGAAACCATACATTGTATAACTGGAGGGATGCAGGTGACTGAGGTGAATCCCCATCATGTGTCACCATGTTGGTCACTCAGGACTTGGCCTATAAAGTGTAAGGGTCTGAACATCACTGACCTACACATCAAACTCCAGGCCACAGGAGGAAATGGAGCAAAACCCCTGTACCTGGGGACCAGTCATCCCTCAGAGTTCCTGCCTATTCAGGAATAAAGATTGGGTTGATTGAGGATGTCACCCACAACTTCTGATAGCACTTTACAGGAAGGGGAGTTGCTATTGTAGGCCACTATGAACAGTACTTCTCAAAATATTGTTTGCTATTAGTAAATTGTCCTCGATTAAGCCAAAAATAGTATATTAACTCTAAAGAATAAATATTTCTGAATTAAGGAAATGTTCTGAATAAACAAGCAAGCTGACATAATACTATTTTTTTTTTTTTAATTTATGTACAGGTTCTTCTCTTTTAGACTTTGTTGTTCGTAATGTTACTCCAGCCAGCCTGAGTAATGCAGCTGTCACAAAGTTATATGGAGGGTGTGATTAGAACTTTAACAGCAAAAAACAATAGATATAGAAGTATTTGGTATTAAGTTTCTGACATTCAAATAGGATTGTCTCACGACAAAATAGAATTTAAAGCCAGTTTCACTAAGAAAAGATATCTTATAAAACCACTATTTATGGGGCCGGCCCTGTGGTGCACTGCTACAGTGCGCCGCTTGGGAGTGCAGCGGCGCTCCCGCCAAGGGTTCGGATCCCACATACAGACCGGCCGCTCATTGGCTGAGCGAGGTGTGGGCACAACACTGAGGGTTGCGATCCCGTTGCCGGTCCCGGTCCAGTACGGGTGCGACACTGAGGGTTGCGATCCGTTGCCGGTCATGAAAAAAGACAAAAAGGAAAAAAAACAAAAACAAAAAAAACCCCACTATTTATAAAAGCCAAGTCCAGAGGATTCAGTTTCCATCATACATGGAATATATTTTCTCAATTTATAATGGCTAGGCCACATATGTTTCCACCTAGAGAATGTGTTAGGCCCTTCTTATTAAGCAAGGAAATCGTGAAAAGGTGAGTAGACATTTTCTATAATCTTTGTTTTCCTCCTATGCTTTTTTTTTTTTTTTTTTTATACAGTCTTGGGGATAAGAGGAAATATTATAGATCTATGAGAAGAAATCCATGGAAACAGATGACATTGGAACTAGTGGGATAAACCCCTAAGTAGCTTAAGGGGAGGCCTGTGGATTCTCAGTGGAGTTATCCACATGGTCACTTTGGAACAAAGTGATGAAAATGTACTGTCTACAGGTGGCCCCTACAAAAGTGATTCTGTTGCAAAGTTACTCATTTGTCCATGGCATTTACATGATGTACACAGAACCCATGATGAGGGGCTAAAATGCATTGAGAATACTAACAGATTAGCATAAGTCTGGGAAGAAAGAAAAGGATTCAGTAATTGATTTCTACCAACAAACTAGAAAGAAACAGGTAGAACAGTGGCACCATAGCTGTAAAATTTGGGGGAGAAAATCACTCCAAATACTCCACTGGCTCATTGAAGATGGAACAGGTACTTCCTGTTGTCCAGAAGACGCAAAAACTCTTTCAATAGAGATTCCATCTTGGGGAGCAGAAGGAGATAGTTATAAAGAATTAACATGATCTTAAAAACACTAAATCATCCCAAAGTTTGTTTCCACAGTTCAAAATAACAGTAAGGAGCTATAGACATTTGGTTTAACAAATGTTTATTAAGCACCTCCTATATGAGGGTTTCTGTGTGAGATTCTTAAGGAATATAAGCATACTAGCTATTTGCCTTATATCTATTGCTATGAAAAAGCAATCATAATTGAATATAGACCATGAGTTTTCTGACAAATAACTAAAACTACACTAGTTTGAGTCTTCAAAGAACACCAGGATAATTGTCAGAACATGTTTATTGCAGGTTCTGTGATTGCAGAAACCTCATGTCTCATGACCACCTCCCACTCCTCCACATTCCTTTCTCCTCAGTAGAGCCTGGCACAGACTAACTATTTGATAAATGTTTGCTGGGTGAATGAACTCCAGCCTCAATGAGTCACTGCCATTCCTTTCAGATGTCAATATAAATAAACACTGTCCCTGTCCTTGCTATGCCTGAAAACACAAATAACAGCCTTCTCACAATTTCCAAATAACAATTCCCATCTAGGATTCTATAAAGCTTCTTTTTCATTGAGTGCTACTTTCTTCTCTAGTGGCATGTGCCACTCTTACCAACACTGGTCACAGAGAGTCATAAACTCACAACAGTGCTAATTTCAAGGGGTCTTTTATTCTGTAGCTACATCTCTGTTCTATCTTCTTGACCCAGGCAATGGGCCACCCATCAACAAGAAACTTGTGCAAATCTCAGGCTAGAGATGAGTATGGCACCACTAATAAACTAAAAGAATTCTAGAAAGAGCAATTATTCATGTCTGTAAGAAGGGGAGGGTGAAAACAAGCTTCAAGGATGAGGGAATGTGCAAGCTAGGTCTTAAAGGACACTGAGGTCAATGCAAAAGAAATATTGTAGTATTAGAAACAGCATATTAGAGCTAAGTGTATTTAAAAGATGTTTGGGAAATGCAGTGGATTTTAGCCAGATATCCTAGTCATGTTAAAATTTTGGCTACCTTTTTTGTTTGTGCTAAATTTGCAAAAATTACAACTTTTTGAAGAAAAGTAGAAAAAGAAATCAGATTTCATAATTTTTCATTTTTTAAAAAATCTTAATCACATATATATAAAATTGAAGGAGAGCATTTTGGGAGCACCAACTATAACTGATGTTTAAGTATTATAACTCTGTTTTCTCATTTGTGTTGACTGGGATGTCATCTTACTATTTTTTAATTTAACAGCAAATGGATTTTTTTTTTTCCTTTTTGTCTTTTTTCGTGACCGGCAATGGATCGCAACCCTCAGTGTTGCGCCTGCACCTCACTCAGCCAGTGAGCGGCTGGTCTGTATGTGGGATCCAAACCCTTGGCGGGAGCGCCGCCACGCTCCCAAGTGGCGCACTGCAGCAGTGCGCCACCAGGCCGGTCCAGCAAATGGATTTTTATGAATATTAAATTCTAAATGAAATTAAAATATCACATAAATGTTCTCAAAATATTAGTGAAAATCTCATTTAAAAAACATGTACAGTTATATGTTTCTCTCTTACTCTCATAAGAAAAGTGAATAACAGGTTTTATTCTTGGTACATGAGTATCTTCATGGTACTCCAACTTAAAATAAAGGCTGATATCACAGAATTTACTTTGGTGGATTAATTCAATTATTTATCTTTTGATTGGAAGTTTAAGTTTTAAACTACAATATAACTTTTTTTTTCATTTTTCTTTCTGTCTTTATTATACCATTTTGTTACAAAAGGTAACAGTTAAGCTATAGGTAAGGAATAATTTCAACTTAAGAAACATCTCTATTTTAACTTTATTTCACCAATGAGGAGTTTAGGTCAGCCTATAAAAACAGAAATGAACTATGTTTCACACTGATATATATGTGATAGAAACGTTCTGTTTCTCAGTAAGGACTGTTTATCAGGTCTAAACAGTACGGCAGAAATAGTAGAATTTAAATGATTACACAATTCATTTGTAAAAATTTCTACTTTTACTGTTTCTTTCTAATTTACCTGTTTTTTTTCTTTTTCTTCTTGAGAAGACATTTTTAGTAGGCAATGAAAAAACAGCAGGGAGTAAAATTTTGATACTATCATTACATAAAAGGATTTTCTCATTATAGAATTCTCTCAATGTTATCAGTGTTAAAAGCCTTTCATTATGTATATGTCTTTGAAAATTATATTTATAATTTTTTAGAGGATACAAAGCTTCATTTGGGACTGGACACAAAGGAACAGATAATTAGTTGGTGACCCAGAGGAGGCTTTTGTCTTAATTGAAGCAGAACAATTTAGCCCAAGGAAGTGTTCCTGAATTAGAATCCATTATATAACATCCCAAGAATTTAAAGAAATGAGAGAAGTTACTGTTCAAACACAGTAGGAAATAAAATGTGCCTTTTTTCAAATTAGAGGAAGGTGTCATTTGCCGTCATGTGGCATTACTCTAAGTATATAAAACTAAATTTAACCAAGTGGGATGACTTTAGACAAATAAAATCTATCAGTATGTATTTCGATAAAGGACAGAATAAAATTCATGAAACACACACACAGTAACTGTAAGCATCTTTATCATTTACACTTATATGAACAACTTATTGAAAAAGTTTGTGCAAAATCAAAATATCTGCAAACTAATTCCTTTATCTTTCTAATTCTTGAAAAAAATCTACCCTGTTTAGTTTACCAAAAAATAAAAAGTTTAAATCTGTAATGTATTAAAACCATACTATGGGTTCTTTGCTTTTTATTTTTCTTTTAACTGTGTTTGTTACTCAGAGTACAAAGAATACTGAATGTCCTTTTGTGAGAGAATAACTTGTAAAGTTGTACTTACACAAGGCCCACATCTTCAGAAGCTTAGCTGGGAGCTTTGCGGCCAGACATTTGACTGTGTGCTCCCCCAGGGCTCCCTCTGACCTCTTCCTCATCACAGTTGATGACAAAACCATTCTTTTTATTTCTGACACCAAAATATTGGAATCTGTCTTGACTCACTTCTTTTTCTCACTTCTCTTCTCTCCCTATATACATTGGGATATTGTCTCATTTCTAATCTAAAAGTATGGACAGAATTCAATCACTTCTCCCACTTTAGTGGGCCATCTTCATCTCTCAGATTAAAACAGCATTCTCTTGAATAGTCCCCCGATTCTCTCCTTGCTGTGTGGCAGTTTGTCCCCCACATAGAGAAAACACTGATTATTTACAATGGACAGTCATTTCCTGTTCCTCTTCTGGTCAAAACCATCAGTAGCTCCCATCTCACTCCTATTAAAGCTGCATATCTTCCGATTATCTGCGCTGCCCTCCATGATCTGTCAAACCCTTTCCCAAACATGCGTACAGAAATCCTCTTCTATTGGTCTCTTTCATTTATTATAAAAGAAATCCATTTTCACAGGAATATAGAGGAATATTAAATTTGCATTTATCAGATAACATGATTTTAACAATATATAAAGCAAAAGTCAATAGAATTAAAAGGAAAAAAAAAATCCCAATAATAACTCAGCATTTTAACACAACTTTCTGGGAACCAGGTAGAAGATGAAGATTAAAAGAAAAAAACAATGAGTAACAACAAACTTGTAGAAAATTTGAACAATGTGTTTAATCAATTTGACCTAATTGACACATATAGAACATTACACTGAACAGTAGCAAAAGATACATTCTTTTGAAGTACACTTGAAAAGAATGTTTAACTAAAAAGACCAGATGTCTGGACATAAAACAAGTCACAACTCATTTCAAAACAACAAACCTAAGGACTTATATTCCTTTATTATAGTAGAATTAGCAGATAAATGAATACCAGAGAGATAAATAAAATTCTCCAATATTTTCAAATTAGGCAGCATACTTTAAAATATCCAAGAGGTAAAAAAAAAAAAAAATACAACCAAAATTCAATAATAATTTGAATTAAAGGGTAAAAACATATGCCAGATCCTTCATCTTGGGATGTAGCTAAAGCAGTTTTAACAGCTCTAAATACATATATTAGCAGAGAAGACATCCTGACAATGAATGACTAAAACTTTAATCAATCTCAAAAAACTAGAACAAACTAATCAAAAACAAAGAAAGTAGATAAAAGGAAATAATATATGTAAGAGCAGAAATCAATGACATATAAAACACATGCTCAATGAAAAGAAATCAGTCTGCAAGGCTAAAATTTTGTTAATGTCAATAAAATGGATTTCTCTAGAAGAATCAAAGAAGAAAAAAGAATCAGTCAGAAAATAAAAATCACCAAATAAAAAGAAAAGGATGACACCAGAGCAGAATTTGCAGACATTTAATAGATTAGACAATATATGCTAATAAGTT
>NW_007738196.1:7976-10538 GCF_000696425.1 Galeopterus variegatus
TACAGATGCCTTCCTTGATAAATTCTTCCAATAATTTAAGGAGGAAAGAGTACCAATTTTAAACAAATTCTTCTAGTGGAGGGAAAAGAGAAAACACTCTTCATGTTTTGTAAGGCCAGCTGAAGATTGATAGGAGATCCCTGATAAAGATATTCCAAGAAAAATGACTGGGCACTAACTCTCATAAACCTGATACAAAAACACAACTAAGGTATTAACAAGTCAATGGCAACAGTATCTAAAAAGAATAATTCATTCTACCTCAAATGGATTCATTCCAGGAATGAAAAGTTGTTTAACATTTAAAAATTACTCACTCAATGTAGTTTAATACATTAACAAAATAAGTACAGTACACTGTCATCTAATAAATACAGAAAAATATTCAACAAAATCAGTACTGATTTATTAAAACAAAATAAATAAAATTCTTAGCAAACTGAGAGTAGAAGAAAACTTCCCTAATCTGATAAAACATACCCACATCAGAAAAAAGAAACAAATAAGAAAGAAAAAAAATGATAAAATATTAAATATTCCCTCTCTCAATTTGGGAACATGATAAGAATGTCATTATTGTTTGAAAGTATAACGTTTGCAAATGTTGGAGAAAATGAATTATTTATAGATGATATCATATATACATAGAAAACTAATTACAAACCATGAGGGTTTATATTTAGATTTAGTAAGGACTCTGGATACATACAATATAGAAAAATCAATTGTATTCCAATATATAAACAATAAAAATTTAAAAATGGATATTTAAAACTATATTCTTTATTTAAAAAAGATTAGGAATACATATAAGTATATATGAGGAGAAATATTGTTCGTCCAGATATCCGCCTGTTTAAGCTCAGTGCCTCCTTCAATTCACAGCAACTGTCCTGTGCTGAATAAACTATTTATAACAGAAGCCCATACTCTGTTAGTACTTTGAATAACAAAATTCAGTAACTAAATTCTGTAACTAAATTCTGTTATTATTTTTCTTTTCTTCTTATATTTATCTTTTTTTCTTTCTGTATTAATTGCCTATTTTATCTCTTCTTTCTCATAAGAATGTAAACTCCATGAGTGCATGGTTCTCAGTCTGCTGTGTTAACTGATATATTTCTAGATCAATAGTGCCTGGTATATTGTAGGTATTCTTCAAATATTTGTTAAACAAGCGAATAAGGTCATTACTCTTAAACCTACTAGATTGAAAAAAATCAAATAGATAAAATCTGGTAATGTAAGACATTGGAAAGGATAGGAAGCAATAGCAATGCTTATCCTTTGCTGGAAGCACAACCAATTTTAAAAACATTCTGGTACTTACCGAGAAAATTAACACGTGCCTGCCCTATAACACATGAATTGTACTACTATAGACCCTTGGAAAGTCCTGCACATGTATAGCAAATGTGGAGCCAAACAAAATGTTTATTAACAGAAGAATAAATAAATATACTCTGATACTTATACAATGGTTTGCTATATGACAATGAAAAAAATGTGCCATGTATCATCATGAATTAATCTCACAATATAACATGGAGATACATAATCTTGTGTTGAAAAGCAAACAAAGAGATTTTCAGGTGTACAATATGTTGTTATTAGCTGTACAATATGTTGTTATTAGCTATAGTCACCATAATAAGTATGTGAGGTAATGCATATATTAATTAGCTTGATTTAGCCACGCCCCAGTTTATACATATGTCAAAATATCATGTTGTACAACATAAGTCTATGCAATTTTTATTTGTCAATAAAAAATAAATACAAAAATAAAGCTCAAGTATATATATATATTTAAGGGATACATATGTGGGTGGTAAAGTCTACATATATATATATAAAAAGGACATGATTTGCATTCAATTCATTATAATAAGAGCAGGGCCTAGAAAAGTAATGAGAAAGACTTTGGGGGGTTTGCCAAATATTTTCTCTCGATCTCCTGGTTGAGGCTAGACTATGACTCTAATGCTCACAGGTGGCTCCTTGATATCCTTTTATACTTATGTGTAATATGATATGTTTTGACTCATAAAACTTCTTGCACTATGGGTCATGTTCTTTCTTCCCTTATATGAGGAGGCTCCGAGACTTTAGGGGACAGCAGAATGCCATGAGCAAGGAACCTTGCTTTCTGAATGACTCTGTGGCACGGATTTTGGGGTTCTTGCGTGTGGTGATTAGCTTGTGTTGACTTATCAGGAAAAAACTAAGAAAGAGTGAAATCGGGAGGGACATGCGTGAGGATTCTGGGCCATAATAGTCTTCTAGTTTTTGGCCTGGATGTTGTATATGTCGTTTAATATTTAAGCATTATTGTCTAAAACGTGCTTGTTTCTTTCATATAATTATTTATTTGTATTCTATAATTTTCAATAAAAAATAAAATGGTATATTATTTATCTATTTATATAGCTATACATTGTGCATATTAAATCAGATTTTCTTAATTTTATACAATGTCTTCAATACAAGGTCTTTAAATATTTAACATATATGGTCAGACATCAGATAATAACAGTCGGGTCGACAACACACTGCTTATAG
>NW_007738196.1:11180-12501 GCF_000696425.1 Galeopterus variegatus
CTTATATGAGGAGGCTCCGAGACTTTAGGGGACAGCAGAATGCCATGAGCAAGGAACCTTGCTTTCTGAATGACTCTGTGGCACGGATTTTGGGGTTCTTGCGTGTGGTGATTAGCTTGTGTTGACTTATCAGGAAAAAACTAAGAAAGAGTGAAATCGGGAGGGACATGCGTGAGGATTCTGGGCCATAATAGTCTTCTAGTTTTTGGCCTGGATGTTGTATATGTCGTTTAATATTTAAGCATTATTGTCTAAAACGTGCTTGTTTCTTTCATATAATTATTTATTTGTATTCTATAATTTTCAATAAAAAATAAAATGGTATATTATTTATCTATTTATATAGCTATACATTGTGCATATTAAATCAGATTTTCTTAATTTTATACAATGTCTTCAATACAAGGTCTTTAAATATTTAACATATATGGTCAGACATCAGATAATAACAGTCGGGTCGACAACACACTGCTTATAGGATGGTGGTTCCATAGATGATAAAGGAACTGAAAAATTCCTATTCCTAGTGACATTGTAGCCATAGTAACATCTTAGTGCAACACATTACTCAAGAGTTTCTGGCGATGCTGGAGGAAACAAACCTACTGTAAAATATGTTGACAAAGAGTGCCTAGCTTATCCAGGGGGTGACCTTCCCAAAGACAGCTCAGGCTCTAAGACAGAAAGCCATACATTTGACACATTAGGTCTGACACTAAGTGAAAGGGTTGTTTTCTGCTTTAGGAGTGTTGCATTGTTAAATTATTCCCAACCATCACCTAGCAAAATATTAGTTATTAACAGTTAGCTAACACTCCCTGAGTGTTTGCTGAGTATCAGGTATAATCCCTACATGTAATTTAATTTTCCTAACTTTATGTGGTAATACTATGCTAATCTCCATTTAGCAGATGAGGAAAGTGAGGCATAGAGAGACTTAGTAACATAATTAGAGAACCCACATTCATGCAACTAGTGGGCAGTGTACATAATAGAAAGATTTATTGCTGTNACACTTTTGCAAAATGATGAAATCCCGTAAGGACACATTTCTCAGAGTGTATCCCCACGGTAAGCAACACGTGACTGTATACCTAATATGCATGTAGATATACTCCTAACATACATGCATATATATATACAACTAATATACAGTTTATAATACAATATACAATGCTCTTTGTAAATGTTTTATATGAGGTAGGCTCACTGAGTAAAATTCTAAAGCTGGATACAAGTATAAGCCCCATAGCAGTCAAGGTGCTTTATATACTTAATATTAGCAGTTCTATCTCCAATTTCCTTGTTTGGTTGTGTGAAC
>NW_007738196.1:13156-14970 GCF_000696425.1 Galeopterus variegatus
GTGCTTTATATACTTAATATTAGCAGTTCTATCTCCAATTTCCTTGTTTGGTTGTGTGAACAATACTAGATAATAGAAAGGAAATAGTATAATGAAGTCATTGTAGGTAGAACATGGCTTTGTGTTTTGTAAAAGACAAAATATTAAAGAAAAAGTACACTGAAGTACTTAGTATAAAGCAGTTTCATTCATTTTTAATAGTCTGCTCCTGTAGACTTTCTCCTGTAGCCTTTTTGAAAATTACAGTGGAAAGATTAAAAGTTCTTAAAATATTTAAAGTAAACCACAATTTTTGAAAATTAAAACTATGATTTCCACTCTTTTGTCTTACAGAAGGTAATAGGTTTTTTGCTGTAATTGTTGTTTTTTTTCCTTCTGTTATTTTCTTTTTATTGGAGAATTTAATTTGCCATTATGTCATTTGGCTTTCACTCGATGTGAAAACAACATTTATATTTTTTTCTTCTTTTGTTCTTTCTTTGTTCTCCAGAAAAAAAACATAGTATATTTGCCAACAAAAATTTCACAAATAGAAGTACCAATATTTGTGCTGAAATCATAAGCCAGTCCTAGTTCTGCACTGTTTTATCTCCAGATAGATTTATCTTCACCCTCAGAATTCCTGTATAGCTATAAGACCATCAAAATGAAAATACTAAATCAAAACTTCCTTAGCGTTCTCTGAATGATGCCTAGAGATATGGCTCAAGATCCCTGCAATCTATAGTGTTGCAATAGTGAGGATGGAGACTGAATGCAGGGAATTGTTTGTACAAGTGGTGAAAGTAGACAAGGAGGTCACCAGACATTAGCAACAGCAGAAAGCCTCTGCGACTCCCATCCTGAATCTTCTGCAAGCATGTGCTATGGATCAAGTCCACCCAGGAGCTTATATACGTGGGTATTGGGAATGGAGCCTGCTCAGTCGGCCTCCTTGCAACACAGAAAATGGCAGGAAAACATGGGGAAAGGATTCAAGATAGGTAGAAACTTCACAATGAGGAAAACCATTTGAGACTAAGCCATGGCTTTTTTTTTCNGGCAAATTAATTTTAATATCTCCATCCCTATTTACATTATTTTAAGCTAAAGAACTCACTTAATGTCTTCATTTAATATAATTTTTAATGTCTTTTACTCTCTTCTTAGTCATTACCTTCATGCCTTTCAATTTGTGTTATGACTTTATTTTTATTATTGTGCTTCTTTTTACTTAAGCACCCTTTTAACACTATAAATTCAATATAGTCAAAATAGTAAGAACAATCCACACAGAAATTGTGGTCATTTTCTGTTTCTTAAAGTATGATCATAAAATTATTAAGTGTTACTGTACTGCTGTTTTCTCATTCCCAGCTTTTTAAAAGCCTTATGTCAGCTATGAGCTGCTTTCTTATCACGTCTTTGTATTTTCTCTTTTTACATCAAAACGAAGAGACCCCCTGATAAAACTGTACATCTCAATGACAGTCACATATAACTAACATAATAGAAGTTTGACCTCAGAATCTGCTTAATTAGGCTACTGTATTTGAAGAATAACTTCTCAATTATTAACACATTTTTCTCCTTTACTTCTGAGGATAAGCCTTTAGAAAGGCTTGACATCAGAACTGGCTGAAAGATATTATAGGGAAATTGACTTTGGCTTCATCCATACATCAGTAAACCTTCAGGAATATTATAGTATTGTTTCTAGATGCAAGGACACCGTGGGGCCTCAAACATGCAGAGTTCTCAGATGAGCTTTAAACTGCTAGAAGATCATAAAACCTTCATGAAAATGGCAAATTCGAGTTACTAAATCTTCCTCT
>NW_007738196.1:15888-17550 GCF_000696425.1 Galeopterus variegatus
CTGCTAGAAGATCATAAAACCTTCATGAAAATGGCAAATTCGAGTTACTAAATCTTCCTCTTCTAACGGATACATGGGAACATTGGGAACGAGAGAAACCATGCCTCTATTGGGGAGACAATTGTATTATTTTCTATTTTGTGTAACCATTTTTATAGGTTTTTATATTTTACCATTGCATTTTTATCCTCTTAAACTGTGCACTGTGATGTACAACATATATGTCCATCACATACCAATCTTTCTGTGATAACTGCATACTCATGTTCAGTGGCCAGATATTCCCCTTCAGTGCGTATACCACTTTTTCATAATTCTATTCTCCTTTTTAGCTATATATGCTAATCAAATAGCACATAATTTCTCTATATATCCTAATTGTTTTACTTATTATTTGTGTCTTGCTCTAACATTCAAATAAACTTTTCTAAGTGCTGTTTTAATTATTAAATTGTTTGATTTATCTCATTTATAGACAATAGTTTGTATGCTTTATTTTAACAGCTTACATTTTATAAATGTTTTATCTGTACAGTTTTTACAAACTATGTGTGCAAAGAAAGGATAGTCAGTTGTAATTCATTTCCTTAGTTAATTTTAATAGGTTTCTACATTTCCATATAGATAATGAGGTTCACTTTATCATTCATTACTGTCACACAGCCAGGTAGTTTATCTGACATTGCATTTCTTTGAAAAATTTAAAAGAGTTTTATTTCTTTTAAGGATATTCTTGATTTTAAAATAATCCAATCCATTCAGCCTGTTATTTTGAGGATGTTTCATGCTTTCTTTATAATTCACCAGTCTTCTATCATCGGTACCATTCTGGAAGATTACTGGACTTTCTCTCATGCATTCTCTGCTATTCTTCCTGCATTGGTAGGAAAAGGAATTTGAAAAAGAATTCTAATCTAAACAAACAAACAAACAAACTTCTATTCACCAGTGTTAAACAATCTTAGTAGCTTCCTATTTCAATATTCTTTATCTCTCCTCCTCCCTGATTATGTGCTATTTATTTCACCCTTCCACAAATAAAGGATTCTACATATGCTTGCTAAGCTCAACCTAATAAGTCTAATAGAATCAAGTCCAGCCATCATATTAACAAGTATTTCATCCCTTTTTGAATTGTTCAACTGCTGTTAAATCATTTTTAATGTCCAAAATAAGGTGTGGACTCCCACAGTAAGCTTTCTCTCACTTTGAACAGTGACACATAAAGCAGCAACTGATACTGCAGAAATACAAAGAATTGGTAGAGACCATTATGAACAACTATATGCCAGCAAGTTGGAAAACCTAGAAGGAATGGATAAATTTCCAGACACATACAACCTAGCAAGACTGAACCAAGATAGAAAACCTATGCAGACTAATAACAAGTAATATGACTAAATCAGTAATCAGCAGTCTCCGAACAAAGAAGCACAGAACTGAAATGGCTTTACTGGTGAATTCTACCAAACATTTAAAGAAGAACTGACACCAATTCTTCTTAAACTATTACAAAAAATCAAAGAAGAGGGTATTCTTTCAAACTCATCTATGAGGTCAGCATTACCCTGATAGCAAAATTAGACAAGGACACAACAAAAAAAGAAAACTACTTTTACTTGGGATTTATGGGTATAAAACTATGCTATCTACTGTAAGTGA
>NW_007738196.1:18879-23525 GCF_000696425.1 Galeopterus variegatus
AGATCTCTACAATGAAAACTATGAAAAACTGATGCATAAAATTAAGGTGGACATAAAAAAAGAAATTTCATGTCCATGAACTGAAATAATAAATATTATCAAAATGACCATACTACTAAAAACAATCTACAGATTCAGTGCAATCCCTATGAAAATACCAATGACATTCCCACAGAAATAGAAAAAACAATACTAACATTCATATGGAACCACAAAAAATCCTGAATAGCCAAAGTAATTCTGAGCAAAAAGAACAAAGCAGGAGGCATTATACTCCCTGACTTCAAAATATACTACAAAACTGTAGTAATCAAAATAGAACAGTACAGGCATAAAAACAGATACATGGACCAAAATGGAAAATAATAGAAAACCCAGAAATAAATCCATGAATCTACAGCCACCTGACTTTTGATAATGATGTCAGGAACACACATTAGGGAAATAACAGACTTTTAAATGAATGGTGCTGGGAAATATGGATATCTCTCCCCATATACCAAAATCAACTCAAAGTGGATTAAATACATAAATGTAATACCTGAAACTATAAAACTACTAGAAGAAAATATGAGGAACACACTGCAAGATATTGGGCTGGGCAAATATTTTATGGAAAAGCCCCCCCCAGCAATTTTTTTTCACGAGGCATTTTCCATTGCTATATTTCCAGATATAGAGCAATTGATTTAATATTACCACAGCAAAAATTCTGTTTTTTATATGTATATATACAAATTTCTGAATAGATTATTTCATTTTTTTAGTGTTTCTGCTTGTATTTTAAATATGATTATATAAATCAAAAATATATGTCTATACATGTATATCTATAAACACAATTATACATGTTTATGTCTATAAATACACATATTTTGTACATACATACATACATATTATATATATGCAAAATGTACACAGATTAAATATTGAGAATAATCTACCCATTCTTCCTACTTAGAAACCCAGATCACCTCTCCAGAGTTTTCTTAGTTTCTTGGGCAATCTTCAGAGATGTATATTCTATAACCAAGCATTGCAGTACTTTTTCCAAAGCAAATGATAGCATACTAGAGTACTATCGATGGTAGAATAATGATCTCTCAAAGAGTCTACACCCTAATTCTTGAAACCTGGCAGTATGTTTTGTTATATGGTGAAAGACATTAGCAGATGGAATTAAGGTTGCAAACATACCAACAGGGATATTGTCCTGGATTACCTAGGCAGGCAATCACATGGGCACTTAAAAGCAGAAAAGGATGACAGAAAAGTCAGAGAGATGCTTTAGAAGAGAAAGATTAAATCTGAGGTATGCAAAGTGAGGATTCCAATTGTGGTTGGAGGCTTTGATGACGGAGGAATGTGGCCATGAACTCAGAAATGCAGTGGCCTTTAGAAGCTGGGAAAGACCCTATGAGCTACTCATAATAGACAGCAAGGAAAGAGGGCCTCAGTTACATAGCCTCAACCAACAGTCTGAATTCTGCCAACAACCTCAATGAGCAGAGAAAACATTGTCTCCTAGAGTCTCCAGAAACCCAGCTCTGCAACATCTTGATTTTGGCCTTATGAGACTCTAAGCAAAGACACAGCTATGCTGCCAGATCCCCCATATAAAGAAACTATAATGAAATAAATTTGTGTTGTTTTTAAGTCACTAAGTTTGTGGTGATTTGGTATGACAAAAACAGAAGTCTAATGCAGTTACCTTCCTTTTCCTACTCACAATGTATCTAGATAACCTTTTCACATGCATCCCAAAAGAGTCACTCCAAACTTTTTAAACAACTTTATAGAATTGCAGTGTATACCAACATACCATAATTTATTTGAACAGCCTACTGTTAACTGGCATTCAGGCATTTTCTAATATTTTGCCATAGCAAATATAATTAAACATATTTTACATACATCATTTTGAAAATATGGAAATATGAAGTGGTATTTCTGGTTGTTGATTATTTCATTGATATTTTCACCTAACTTTCATTGAGTTTTATCACACTCTCTTAAGTAACGTACAGCTTCACTTCTCTCTCTAAACTTGTGACCATTGTAGGTTATCAATCCTCATGAAGTATTGCCAATCTGATTATTTAAAAGTAGTTTTAGTTTTATTTCATTAATTATCATAGATCTTTTTATATGTATTCCCTGTTCTGTGGACACTTTTAAAATTCTTTTGCCCATTTTTAATATACAAGTAAAGATTATTTATATGTTTCTCACATATGAATAAAGGTTAATTGGCTTTTGTTGACTAATATGAATTGTGATTTTTTTACCTTTACTGTTTTTTCTTTGATATTTTAATAATGTTTTATTTATGTGAAAAAATTCTGTCATTATTAACCTTTCATTTATTGTTTCTGTTTATTACATTGCTCTTGAGAATAACTTTTTCCTTCTAAAATAATTAAATTCTTTATTTTTTTTTATTTTTAAAAAGGCAGGGGCTGGGGGAGGGAAAGTAGTATATTAGTGGGTACAAAACTATGCTATCTAGTCTAAGTGAATCAATGTACAGTACATGCTTGAATTGAAACAATACATTGTACCCCACAAATATGTACACATAAGTGTTAAAATATATTTATAAAAAGGCATATTAAACATTTCAGGTAGCGAATATTAAATAATAAAATATATGTGATTAGAAAGTATCAGAGGAGATTTCTCTTTAAATTAGGTGCTCAAGGATATATTTTATTATATATATATATATATATATATACAAACACATGCACACACACACACACACACACACACACCGGGAGTTCCTTGTTATTACTTAGTTCATTTCTTTAAAAATTACTTTTGCATTCTTGTTCCATCAGGAATTTATTCCAGCACAAAAAATAATATAGTAGATTCAAATTTGTTTTGTTATAAGGGATACCCCAATTGTGACAGAATCATTATTAAATAAACCACTTTTCCCCACTAATTTAAAATACCACTTTTATAATATACTAAATATGTTGTACATTTTAACTTTATTTTTGTATTTTCTAATCTGTTCCACTGAGCCTTTTGTTCATGCCCCATTCACTAATTGCATCAATTATTGTAACTATTATTGTTTAATTTCTGATAAGGCTCATCTCCATTTCTTCAATGCTTTCCTTTTTCAGAATATCCTCAGTGATATGATTTTACTATGCCCTTTTGAGTAAGCTTATCCAGTATCTTCCACTCACTCCCAAATTTCCTGTTGGTAGTTGCACTGGAATTCAGACAAATTTATAGTTTAACTTAGGGACATTAACCTCCATACTTTTGCATAGTGATTTCATTATAACATCTTCTTAATAGTTTACTTTTTATTGTCCATATGCATAACAAAAGTTATAAACAATAATTTTTAATTATCCCTTCTAAACAATTTCTCCTCTTCTCTTTTTAATGCTATTGCCTTATATCTTCTTATTTTTTCTGTTTTTTTACATTGTTTCTCCTACTCACATTACTTCTCTTATATGAATTTACATTTCACCAGCAGTTAATTTCTTCTTTAATATTTTCTCTATAAATCCTTTGGGAAATATTCCTTCCTTTTCTTTCTTTTATGTTGTTTCCAGTCATAGTTGTCTCCATTGAATTATTTTCTATGCCTTCTCTGCCATTTTTTCATTATATCTCTTGTTTGTTTTACAACATGTATGTCAGGTTATACGATTTTTAAAAAAAAATTCTGCTAATTCTACAAATAATTTTTTACCTCAATATTTTTGAAGAGCCCAATTACACTAATTTTTGCTTTCTGTTTATTTGTTCATTTACTAATTTTTAAAAAATTCTACAGGCCACTTAACTTTCTGGCCATTTTTAACCAAAGAAATAATACATAATACATAAATCTTACTTTTACCATGGACGAAACACACTAGGCCATGTTTTCCAAAATCTCTACTTGACCTCAGCTGGGTTTAGGCCTGGTGGTTCCTTCTGAAACATTCTATTCATTCACGGGAGACGCCCATTTGGTCCTATCAACAAGAACTGTGCATACAAATCTTGAGGATCATTATTGTATTGTTTGACTTAACATTGTCTTCAGAAGTCTTTATCAATCTGCTTTTTCGTCATACCATCCTCCATATTCATTTAACTTGTCATCGCAAAATCCAAACCGTGGAAACTATCTCATTTGTCCTGCTGGCAGAAAGAAGGGGGACAATGAAAACAATAATAAATACATACATAGAATATTTTATATAATGTATTTTTTAAAGCTTGGATTATAATATACGTTGTATGTTATAAAATGTTTGGATTACAAAAAGTTCAGATTATATACAATGCTGTGTTATATGTAATATAAATTTAAATTTAACAAATTTAGTATATATACTATGTATCAGCTGCCACTTAAAAAAAGAAAAAAACAGCCCAATACAAGAATAGAAAACAAACAAATCCATGGATTATAGACTTTGGAGGTTTTAGATATACATTTTCTGAAACGAATAGCACATGCTTTGATATTCACATGTATTCCTCTATGGAAGAATCATCTTCTTAGGAACAAAATTTATATCTTTAAAACATATTATATGTCACTATTTGTTGGGGGCCTGAAGCTCCACACCCCTTCTTGTGAGACCGCTTCTCCTTGACAATCTGCTCAGATGGCCATGCTT
>NW_007738196.1:24303-28628 GCF_000696425.1 Galeopterus variegatus
ATTAATTAATTAAATATAGATTATTATGTTTATAACTTTGTGAAAACAGTATTTTATGGCATTACAAACCTACAGGTAAATTTGTAAGACTTTGATTGGAGCAGTCTTTTGAATAAATGCTTGACTGTCAGTGAACTATTATTAATCTCTTGCAATTGTTCTCCTGCTTAGAAGCATATTACATTAGATTAACTGATATGATCAGGATGTTTTATTTCTCAAATTCTTCTGAGAACTTATTTTGACATTCTGTTTATTTCTTTCACACATGGACAGGGCACTTCTGAGAAACCTTTATCGCCTCCAAATTTCTGCACTGTGAAGCCTCCAAAAAGGTTTCAGAATGGGGCACAGGCTACCAAAGTCCATGGAGAAGTCAGCAAAGTCACTTCCTCCCTGGGAGTCTTGTGCTCCAACCAGAAGTTTACCTGAGTCTAAGACACTTTGCTGGGAGCAATATAACCAGTGTAAAAACAATCAAGAAAAGAAATATATATGCGGCAGCACAGATGTGTGTGTTTAAGATTTGATAAATATTTCTTCCTTTTTTCAAAATATATTTATTGCTCACCTAAATCATATATATAAATATATATTATTATTTTTTAATTATATTTTTCCACAAACTTTTTGAAGTACCTTTGTGTGTGTACACACACACACACACACACACACACACACACCACATCATATTCACATGGCACATATATTTTGTATTGTAGTATTAATGATACTATGTGGGATTGATTTAACAAGGTTAAACAGATGCTCCCTTGATAGACAGCAATGGCCAGCAGAAAGTCTCTGAGTTGGCACTTAGGCACCATAAAGAGGATAGAAGGAGAGAACGCCCCTGTTGGGAAAATAGATTGATTTGGTTAGGGTCCTCACCTCGGGGGGCCTGTTGGGTGTGGTTTTAGCACATCTATTGTAAGCAAATTCTGTGTGTGAGTGTGGAGTTACTGCACATGTGCACCAATGTATCTTTTTAGTTTTGTTACTATTCTTGTTTTCTGAGAGAGAGAGAGAGAGAGAGAGAGAGAGAGAGAGAGAGAGAGAGAGAGAGAGAGAGAGAAAGAGAGAGAGAGAGAGGAGTTTTAGTGACGCAGGCAGGCAGGCATCCGCCTTTGGTGTCTGCCGGGTGCTGCCACACTTTCCAACCTACAGCTTCCAAGGACCTTTTGGTCCAGTTACCTAGCTCATAGACCTTCATAAAGGTGTCTGTTGACCAAGCCTGGCATGTGAAGGGTTTGTGACCCAGTCTGTGAATGGGCTTGAGGGGTCTGTGAGCTCCAGACCCAGCCCTAGCTCAACAATCAGCCCAGTTGGTGCAGGATTCCTGGCAGGTAAAAGAGCTCGATAACTAGCGTGGTCACCTAGCAGGAGCACCACAGTTGGCACTGTGAGCAGGAGGGCTGCAGCAGCCATGGCATGACAGTCCCCATCGTCTGATAATTTAACATCTATTTGTAATTCTTTCCTGAATCAATCATTACATTAGGAGTTTGTTTCAATAAGGGCTAATTATGAACCACTATGAGTTATGAAATAGAGATGGTAGAGTGCAGGTGAGAAACAGAGACTCTAGTGAGATTGTAAGAGTCACCAAAACAGATATATTTTCTGGCTAAATTACTTTAAAATCACTTGCTACCTCTAAAGAAGTTGTAAGAAACTAGGAACCCAGATAACCTAAACCCTTCAGAATGGTGTGCTTGATTCTGTAATGTTCCCATTGCCGGTTCAGAAGATTCTTACTGGGCTGAATCTAAATGATGTTCAGCTAAAATTGCCTCTGAAATTTCATCACACTTTTCCTAGAAGAACCTTTCACCTTACCTTGTTTGCTAATAAATATCTCTAAGCACAGCACAATTAGACTTTGAACAGTGCTTACCAAGGTGTACCAAAATATCATCAAATATATGTGCATAACCCAGTCGGGTTAGGGTGGTGTACAGCTGGGACTGGGTTTGAATTTTATTTGTAAAATCTCTGAAGTGTGTAAAAGAAATAAATGAATTTGTTCATGTGATTGGAGGGCTTACAAGGTAACAGGTACAGAGGTTATTCTAATTTAATATAGGTCTTTTTTGGCATATTTTAAATTCTCAAGAATGTTGTTTCTTTCAAATTGCTTTAAATCTAAGCACACTTGGGGGTACTTTATTCATGAATGTAATTTCTTTAGAAAAAAATAACTAATAAAGTACTAGTAAAGAAGTATTCTCTTCTTTTCTCTTTTATTCTTAGTTTAGTTTGTTTTTGTTTTTGCTTTTATTGCTAGTAACTCAGGGCAAGAATATTGTACCTATAAGTTTCTATTTGATCTTGGTTTTACCATTTGACTACTAATTTTACTCAGGCATTCCGTATTCATAATGGTGAGAAATAATATAATATAAAAATATAAAATGTGCTGTCAGACTGAAAACCTTATCACAGCTTTAGATGTCTGTTTACAAGCACACGCTTCTTAAAATAGTGAACAATACGTTGACATACGAAATCAAGCATTAGGATTTTTAAAATTCATTTGAAAAACCTGAACTTAGATCAAGGTTTCTGATAGCATTCAAACCTCAGAAGGTATGTATTACTTGGGTCATTTCTTGTCTTTGTTGGATTGGCATTTTTGAGCAGTTACATTTTTATTTCTTCATTTTCAAACATTCAGTTACTCCTTCAAATGTTATTTATTTTCATGTTACCCATTACTGTTATAGTCACTATCACTTGTCTTTTGGGAAAAAAAAGCCTTGGTAACAAAATGTCATCAGGTTTCATGGTCAAAGGAAATGCAAGTGTTCCTTTAGGCAATCTTATTTTGGTCACTTGACTTTTGGGAAAAAAAAACCTTGGTAACGAAATGTCATCAGGTTTCATGGTCAAAGGAAATGCAAGTGTTCCTTTAGGCAATCTTATTTTGAATTTCATTTACATGCAATCTAATATTATACAACTAGCCAGAAGATATATTCATACATTTCAAAGAGATTTCAGAGGAGAAAAAAAGACAAAGCAATATTCAGGAGTTGAAAGAGAGATGTTACTATTGTCATTATTTATCATTTTTCCCTTCACCTACAAACTCTGCCCAAACACTGTAAGTTTACAGTAACACTTGGCCATGGTGGTTGGGGGAATAGAGTCACAGAAGTAAATGGATTTATTAGATTTTTTTTTCCCACTTAATTGTAATTATGTTTCCTCATTCTATTTTGAGCAATAGAAATCTTTATTATATTAAAATGACTAGAAAGACATTTCTAAATTTATTTATTTTTAATTGATATGTATTGATTGTACATATTTATGGGCTATAGAGTTATATATTTCAATACATGTGTACAACATGTGATGATCAAATCAGGGTAAGTAGCATATTTATCATTGTAAAAACTTATCATTTCTTTGTGATGAGAGCATTTGAGCTCCTCCCTTCTAGCCATTTGAGAATGTACAATAAATTGAACATTATGTTGCATTTATGTCAACATTCCAAGGTTATTTGTACACCCATGAGATGTCAGTAGGAAATAATCAACTTCATCCAAAACACGAGAGTGGGTACAGTATGCAGCAGAAAGATCTGTTCTCCTGCAGTAGTGAGTAAATCATGGTGTTAAAAAAGGATTTAATGATTGTGTGTCTGGAATGCGTTCTTTATAAAACAAGCCAGATTATTGCATTTCTTACAGAGGGTGTCTCTCTGCAGTCTGGTTATGTCCTTTTGATTGTATGACTATTGGAAAGCCAGTGCAGATTTCTTCATCTTTTCCAAGTTGGTACATGGCTCTACAAATATTCTCACAGCTCGTTTTATATCTTGGCTTCTTTTAATAAATCATGTCTCCAAGTTTTGCACGATTCCAGATATGCATTTCAGCATCTCTTTCATACATTTTTTTCTCCTCTTCACACTCTCTCTCATACTATTTCTACTGCTATTTTTATTTCTATTCTGTCTCTAGTCTCTATTTTTTTTCTTCTTTCACTTTTCTGCTTTTTACAAAGGGGACCACTGTTGGAAAATGTAAAAGTAACTTTCTCATAAATCTGTTTTGTCCTTGAAACTATATTTGCCCACTCCACTAGTTTGAAATCATTTTCTCACAGGTCTACTTTGTTTTAGAAGTAATGTCTTGTCTTTGAAACTATGTTTGCTTGCTCTAGCTGTAAATCACTGCTTGCTCTTTTGGCTTTTGTAACAAGAGCTTATCTGTGCAGACCGCATATGCTAGCTAAACTGCTGAGGAAAGGAAAAAAAAATGAGAAGAGCTCTGGAACAGTCCGCCTATAAAAAGCCTTGTCAGACCTAGGTT
>NW_007738196.1:28913-30286 GCF_000696425.1 Galeopterus variegatus
GTGTAACAAGAGCTTATCTGTGCAGACCGCATATGCTAGCTAAACTGCTGAGGAAAGGAAAAAAAAAATGAGAAGAGCTCTGGAACAGTCCGCCTATAAAAAGCCTTGTCAGACCTAGGTTCGGGGACCAGGATTTCAGGGCAGGAGCCCATCTGGTCCCCCTAGCATAATAAACACCTGGCTCTCCAACCTTCTGAGTGTTTGAGGCTGCTTCCTTGCTGAGTTCGTTTCGACAACACCACAAATACAGTAGATTTTTTATGAATATTTCTCAGGGGCTTACGATTATATTGTAACTTGTGGCATTCATGAGAACGTGCTTTGCGAATCTTCAAAATTTAAGGAACTCGATTGACTAAAGCCCCTGGTGCTCTACTCTGAAATCAGTCACTGTGTCTGCTCCCACACTCCCATCGACCACTGCCAGTGTATATCTGAGCATGACAGGATGAGACCTGGGACCCCTATGATGGCCACTTTTGGCTAGAGGACACCCTAACGGCTGTGTATTCCTCTATGGCAGTCTAGCATGCGTCTAACAAACCTTTTCTCCTTCTTTCCCTCACTCAGGGTCAGTTTTATATTGTGGTCTAATGGTTCCCTTCCTATGATCTATCTCGCAGTATTTCCCCTAATAAAATCCTTACATGTTTTATCTCATCTTGACAATGATCAATTTTTTTTTTTTCTTTTTTGCCTGTCAGCTCCAAATTCACCTTAATCTCTTGATTTGTGAAAACAGGTGTGGGCCCTTCAGATAACTTTCCTTTGACAGCTGGCATAATGGGCAACTTTGTAATGAAGGGCACTGGAATGACATTGTGAAAAAAAGGGATTTTGCTTCCTAGTCCAGTGTGCTCAGTTGTCAGGCTCCTACACAGGACCAGTGTCCTATAGTACTCATAGTTTTTCAAATTCCTGGCTCCTGAGATGCATGAGGCCATTAGCACCCAACACCCAGCACTAGTCCTGGCACCCTTGCCTTGAACGGGTTTGTAAGTAGAATTCCTCTGGGGAGCCACCTTCCCTCTTCATAAAGAGCTTCCCCTCGTATCCTAAATTAAAAATGTCTGGCAAATTCCAGAAGGCAGATTCCCAGCAAGTCACTCCAGTATAGCATCACAGCGACTTCCTATTATGTAGCAAACCATGATGTTAGCATCTCCAGCAAAGTGAGGACCTCAGCCCTGGGGAAGAGAAATGCCTTTCTTGGGTGCTTTATCTCAACCATCGGGTAGTGACTATTTCTTGCATCTTTTATTCTTATATTCTTTAGAGTTCCCCATGCTTCTTACTATCCAATACCTCTTGTTCCAATCCCCGGTTTTAGTTTAAAATTCTTTATTAAACTTCTTCTGTTAAATTACCAGGTG
>NW_007738196.1:31879-34835 GCF_000696425.1 Galeopterus variegatus
CAACACCGAGGGTTGCAATCCCGTAGCTGGTCCCGGTCCGGTACGGGCGCGACACTGAGGGGAAAAAAATAATAATAATAATAATAATGATAATATCAAGGAAAACAAGCAATAATTAAAACTGAATCAAGAAAAAGAAAGGAAGACGAAAGAAAGATTTTAAAACATTAATAAAAAGATGCTTGAAATGGAAGAAAATTGTTGAAAAATGAGTCAGAATGGAAGAAATTATCTTCCTGCTGCAGGGGGCTGAATTAAAGAGCATATTTATTTTTATATTGACTTTTCTAGTGTTGCACAATGTGTTTTCATCAGGAAGAGTAAATAAACAGCTATTCTATGTTTGTCTCATAAGTTAAAAACTGATAATGCTAATGGTCTCACATATCTAGGAGACATTGTTTTGTCTTCTGTGGCTTTCTACATTTTGGGCTCACAAGCAGTTTCTGGAAAAGCAAAAAAAGTAGAAGGAGGTTGACTTATGAAAAAAGAATGAACTGAGGACAGATTATGGGTAGGTCAATTCAAAAATGAATTGTCTTTAGTAGTGGAGTGACTATATTTGGTTGGGTCTGGTTAGATTAGCAGTAATCATAGGCCAACAATGTGAAGTTCTGGAACCAGAAATAACCTTTTCTCAGCAGTAAATATGCCACTTGTGAAGTTTGTGACTGGACTGTAAAATAGTATAATTAAGCTGAGTTTTTGTAATAACTATAGAGTTCTCTCTACAATTATACATATTTAATGTAATATACATAGCTATTATTTCTATAGGTATGTGACAGTTATAATGCAAATATTTAAGTAAGAGTATGGTGGATATTATATACATTAAAATAAATAATATGGTTCAATGAATAAATGTAATAAAATTTGAATTCTACAACGGATGCACTTTATTTTAAATATCCACGAAGCATACAGAAGAAAATTACCATGTACTTAGGCCAAACATTACCTTGACCTTTTTTCATTTGGGTAACCTCTCAGCCTGGACCCAGACATGCAATACAATACATGTCACCTGGAAAATTGNATTAAAATAAATAATATGGTTCAATGAATAAATGTAATAAAATTTGAATTCTACAACGGATACACTTTATTTTAAATATCCACAAAGCATACAGAAGAAAATTATCATGTACTTAGGCCATAAAGAACATTACCTTGACCTTTTTTCAGTTGGGTAACCTCTCAGCCTGGACCCAGACATGCAATACAATACATGTCACCTGGAAAATTGATAATCTCCCAGGTTCCAAAATTTACATATGGACTCAATCATCTTCAAATGTTAGGAGGGTTTGACATTCCATTGTCCTACTGTAAATGTGGGATTTTACTCCTCTTCCTGGGCTCCCTAAACCTCCAGTGAACCAAATTTATTTACTATTGCAAATATTCGTCTTTTTCTTTTCAAGAGGATAATATATGGAATTACATAAAAAAACTTGCTGCATTATTATAATGATATACAAGTGATAGCAAAATTACTTAACTTTATGCTGTTAAATCTACAGCTGAGTGAAGCCCAAGCAGCTTATGACCCCCAAGAAAATTCTTTGTAGTTGGCTTCTAAATTTCAAAATTTTTTTTTTGAATTATATTTATTTCAACTTAGAGTTTGAAGATAAATTCAAATAGTAATATTTCCTAATAACATTTACCTGATGAAGCTGTGTGCAATCTCAAGTCAGGCAGCTCTTCTGTGAAACTTAAACCAGATTTTGCATTGTCCTAAAAGTATCATTTTCTAGAATTTGTATTTTTGACTATGAATTCAACTCTCATAAGTATGTCTCTCTTCCATTTTTGACCTCAATACATCTGCTTAGATTTGCATGTATGTCATTCTTTTGATTTCATCATTTAGCATTGCTTCTTAAAAGAATTCACATCCCAGCTATGAAGAATTATACTGACTGATAATTAGAAAGTCTGAGAAATATTTAAAAAATATGAATAGCCTTAATATATCAAAAAATATTTAACCCATCGGTTTTAATATTGGGAATATATACTAAAGTAGTATTCCCAAAACAAAGAAAAGTAAATAATACCCATTAGCACATACATGTTCAAGTCAAGAGTTATGTGTAATGTTGAAAATAAATTAGAAACATCTTAAATGGAAAACCAAAACAGATTTCTTCTCATCAGTAGAATGTGGTAAGTAGCTGTAAGGTATTGCTTATTGCTTCCTTGGCAACTAGAGAAAAATATAAATTACAAAAACAATAATTTTGAAAAATCAGAAAGCTGTAGAATGAAGAAGTCTATCTGAACTAAAGTACCAAAGAGAGTAGCCCTTGTAAGGAGAACTGGCAGTAGAGGCTATTTTATCCCCTGAAGCTGAGACTGAGGGTTACCACAGGTGCAAGGAACTAGGCCAGTGGAAATATATGTCAGTGGATTTCTTAGAAGCTGTGGAAGCTGGTGTGAGAGATTGGAATCTAGAAGTGCTTTAAGGGCCGGCCCGGTGGCACACTGGAGAGTACGCCGCTTGGGAGTGCAGCGGCGCTCCCGCGGAGGGTTTGGATCCCATGTGGAGACCGGTTCCCGCTCACTGGCTGAGTGCGCTGCGGGCACAACACCGAGGGTTGCGATCCCGTTGCCGGTCCCCGGTATGGGCGCGACACCAAGGGTTGCGATCCCATTACCGGTCAGTAAAAAAGGAAAAAATAAATAAATAAATAAAAAGTGCTTTAAGAAATGACTAGTTTATGGACATTTGTTATATNAAATAAATAAATAAATAAAAAGTGCTTTAAGAAATGACTAGTTTATGGACATTTGTTATATTTTGGAGGGTGGTATATTATGCATTTAGGGAGCTGGTCTGGAAAAGCAGAGTGAAATTTCCCAAAGTGTCATGATGTATGTATGTGAAAGTTAAGCTACTGGGAGTCACCGAGAATAAATATGCATTATATCTCTCTCCAAAGATATT
>NW_007738196.1:36574-38776 GCF_000696425.1 Galeopterus variegatus
ACCTTAAACTACAGAAATAAAAAAAAAAAACAGAATTCAATACACAAAATCATATTTTTTAAAACTTAAGATGAAATACAAACAATTTCAGCAAAAAAAAAAAACAAGCCTGAAATAATTAATAGCCATTACACTGGTGCCATGAGAAATATTGAAGGAAGTTCATGTGGAAAGCATATGGCACAAAATAAACACTTGTGGACCCCTACTCTTTAGCTACTTTAGTTTATGTTCTCTGTTTGCTGCAAGAAATCCTTCAGCAAACTTTTCAGCAGAGATTCTTGCTTAACAGACTTTCTTAACCTCTGCATATTTGAGAATGTTTTCCAGTTGATTTTGTACAGAAGTGATAATTTAATACAAATGAAAATACAACATTTCAAAATTTGTGGAATTCAGCTAAAAGAGGTATTAAAGAACACATTATAGCATTAAATGTTATATTTTTCAATGAATCTCGATGTAACACCCTAAACAAAAAAATGAAATCAAAGGAAATTAAATCAAGCAATATGTAGAGATAGTATTACCTTATGACCAAAGAAAGCTTATTCTAGGAAGGCAAGATCAATTTTAATTAAATAATTAACAAACCGCTTTAAAAAATAAAGAATACAAATACAATAATTTTAATTATGATAACTTTATGTAGAAAACTGAACAAACAAAACAACAANAGATAAATTTTAATTAAATAATTAACAAACCGCTTTAAAAAATAAAGAATACAAATACAATAATTTTAATTATGATAACTTTATGTAGAAAACTGAACAAACAAAACAACAACAAAAAACCCTTGATGTCCTACCCCACTTTATACATTGTTAATTCAAATTGGATCCTTGACCTAAATGTAAAAGAAAAAAATAAGGAAGTTTCTACAAAAAACACAGAAAATTATATTTAATATCCCAGAGTAGAGGTCTTCTTCAGGAAGACCTAATGAACAGTAGTAGCAAAATAAAGCATGTTAAATTGCATTTAGTTATTCATTCAAATCATTAAAAGATGAATGAAAAGTTAGAAAAAGATATTGGCAATATAAAGAACTTATAACCAAACTTTATAAAGAATTCCTGAAAATTAACGGGGAAAAAAGAAAACTACCATGGTTGAAAATATACTAGGAAAATTATGTTAATAGACACTTAATAAAATAAAATATCCAAAATTTCTATAAGCATATGAAAATATGTTCAACATCATTATTCATCCTAGATTCAACGTTATACTATTAGACCCAGACCAGAATGGCTAACAATGCCAAGTTTTGGTTAGGATTTAGAATAACTAGAACTTTCATATGTTGGTGTGAAGATGTAAGTTGATTCATCTGATCTGGAAACTGATAAAATTAATTATAGCTATTCAAATGCCAGTTCTTTAACCAAACATTTACACACACACACACACACACACACACACACACGAGAAATTGTTACCTATGACCAAAAAATAATTGTACCAGTGTGTTTATAGCAGCTTTATTAGTCAAAAATTAGAAGTAACTCAAATGTTAGTCAACAAGAGAAAAAATACTAATTTGTGCAATATGTTTACTATAGAATAAAACTGATGAATAAATCCACAACATGGAAGAACTCAAATATAACATATACATGTCGGATTGTTGTTTTTTAAATTGGGGATTTTATTTATTGAGAGGAAACATAAGCAATCCTGCTGGGGTCCTTATAATTTTCTATATATTAAGTTGGGTGGTGATTTCATGAGTATGTACATATATCAAAATTAAAAGAATTTTTCATATAGAAATGCAGATCTTTTTATACTATACTGCATCTATGCATATCTCATTTATTTCTTTTAGAGAGAAGTAAAAGTATAATGGAAGATTTAAATGACACACATTTTATACTTTGGATAAAATGTTAGGAAGACCTTAAAACGTAATGTAATTTATTTAACCAAAAGAAGGATTGATATGTTTGATATTTACCTATGTCCAAATCCATTGTGCCTATGAATTATATCTTTGGTTACCTACAATATGGCAGAAATGATATCTATGACAGTTTTCTTGACTATTATTTCTGAGAAAGTTGGTATATGTACATATTACCATTTCAGTTAAGTTTGTGCCACATTACATGTGATCTCCATTATGTAAGGGGTCTTCAAAAAGTTCTTGGGAAAATATGTATTATCTTTCTTTTTTTTTTTTTTTTTTTTTTTTTT
>NW_007738196.1:39738-46182 GCF_000696425.1 Galeopterus variegatus
AGGAAGACCTTAAAATGTAATGTAATTTATTTAACCATAAGAAGGATTGATATGTTTGATATTTACCTATGTCCAAATCCATTGTGCCTATGAATTATATCTTTGGTTACCTACAATATGGCAGAAATGATATCTATGACAGTTTTCTTGGCTATTATTTCTGAGAAAGTTGGTATATGTACATATTACCACTTCAATTAAGTTTGTGCCACATTACATGTGATCTCCATTATGTAAGGGATCTTCAAAAAGTTCCTGGGGAAATATGTATTATCTTTCAATTGTATTTTTCCATGAATGTTTTTCAGTACCCTTGCATATATAGCAACAACTTAATTTTCTTCATGTCTCCTCACGGTTCAATTAAACTTAAGTACCTAATCTCAAACTGCCTCATATACCGAGCTAAATAAGAAAAGTACTTTTATATTTTGCATGTATACAATGATTTTTTTGTTGTTTATTATGAGGATTTTCAGTGTACTAATGAGTGCTACAGTTCTCAGGAGATACTTCGCTGAATATCTTTAGTCAAATTTGGATTAAGATAGAAGGGATGTGGAGCAGTTTAAGAACACTTTTTACCTAAGAAGGGGGTGACTAGTCAAGTCTGGGGTTATTTTACTTTCTTCATGTTAAACTTGCATTTATAGGGTCCATAGCCAATTTTAAATAGTGCAGAATTCTCTCTCCACTTCCTACTTCGATTAACTTGAATCAACATTTGAAAGTTCTCACGCTTTGTTAAACCCTGGGTTGAATGTCTAGAAATATCAGTATTAGCTCAGAATATATCTAGAAGTATAATTAGATTTGCAGAACTGACGAATGCAGAAGCAAAAGTGCTGTCTTGTGTATGTTAGAGTGTAATTGAACATGTGAGGAACTGAGTAGATGGAAAGACTCTGTTAAGCCTTCTGCTACCAGTTGCCTTGTTACTGGCTAGTTACAAAGAATGCTAAGCTGCTTTTACAGCTGAAAATGGTTTCCCTTTTTTATGGTTTAAAATCTAATTTAGGCACTCCTTTCTCAGGTATACTGCCTGGCTCTTCATAAATCAGACTAGAGGGATGTATATTGCAGGACATAATTTGAACTGTTATAGCTTAACATTAAATAAAAAGTTTCTAGAAAAAAGTCAAATAAAACCATAAATTCACTTGTATTTTGTTTCTATCAAACTTTTAAAATAAAACTAAAGTAAATGTAATACATTTGTTTAATGATTTTATTTTATTTCATAACCACTTCTAAATTTACTCCCACAAGAGAAATTTTAATTATGGGTTTGAATTGTAATAAAAACAGAACTCCCAGCTTGGTGGGTGGGACTAACAAAAAATGTAACTAGAGCTTGAAAGTATTCTTATGATTTTGGTTAAACAATTAGTAATTTTCTAATTAGGGTTGTAATTTGATCAATTATACTATTGATATGTTTTAATGTTTTAAGATGATATCATTTGTAGATGTTTTTATGTTTTAAGATGATATCACTTGCTATGATCTAAATAGAGTTAAAGTCTGGTTGAATGGGTTTATGCAAAATAGCAAGTGATTGAATAATTAAACCAACAAAAGAAATATTGCTAATTTAGGCCAAGATATATGTCTTTGTGAAATAACACTTTTTTTTTTTTTGCAATTATTATGTGCTCTTCTCTCTTGAGTCTGAACTGACCCATATAATCGAATTTTAGACGTTATATGAACTGAGAGAATGCATTCCTAGTTTATCTTCATGTGATAAAAGATTTGACTTTGTGTTTAGGTACTAACTCTATATTCATTATGTTGGTTTGCTTCCAAAGGAGCTTCATCAAGATTTCCTGTTAGATGATAGCCTTTCTTTAAAAGATACTTTTTATCTTCATTTTTTTATGACAGTGAAAATAATACAATCTGAACACAAAAGAAATGCAAAGTAGCATGCAGAACGATATCTCCTTCTGAGCTGAACTTCTGCTATCCTCATGATGATTTCATTTTTACTTGTCAAAGACAGACACAAGAGCCCATGCTTATTATTATATTATTATTATTATTTTTAGTATAATGTATTCTAGAAATTCTATGCAAATATAAGAGCTGGAAATTCTGCCTAAGAAAAATTCTGACCTGAGATACAAGACACGATATTAGAGAGAAAAGGTTTTATCCTTTAAGTGGGTATTCCACAAAGTATTCTCAAAAAAAAAAAAAAGGAAAAAAGAGAGAGAGAGATGAGCATATTTACTTTTCCTCATCACTCACTGTATCTACATGTCTTTTTCCAGAAGTGCATCTGAAGGAAAAGAAACAAACAGAAACCGAAATGGCTGTGATAATAATCTTAGAGTTATTTCTGCAATTCTAATAGACAAAACAGAACTTTATTGTATATGTGTCACATTGAATGCTACTGCAATATTGTTGATTGTTGGAAATTGCAACAGAATCATATTGCAAAATTCACTGCTCATATTTTTGTTCACAAAGAAACGTAAATGAAAAACAGAATTTAAGAATCAATGGAAACAAAATTATTATAATTATTAATAAGGAAGTTTTAGCACAAATATTGGATTATTACTAGAAAAGAAATTACTTTAGCCTTGGCAAAATATACACCATTAAATATAAAGAAATATAAGTTTATTAAATACACTTAAGTACTCATCAAGATATCAATGTGATGTTTATAAAACACTATTATTTTCAATGTTTTTGAATGCTGTTCTATTTGGAAGAGATACCATTAGTGTGTGAATGTAGCTTTACAGTGTAAAGAATTAATCTAATTTAAATATCAAATACATTTGAATATATTCTGATTAATCATTATACTCATAATAGAGAGTGTCTTTATTTTTAGCAATATTACCATCTTGTCTCATTATTGGGGCACATATTTTGTTGAAAACTATATTCATACTGCTATAGAAAGCTGGACATTCAGTTGCCATAATATCTCATTAAAGCTAGCAATTAATTTATCTAAATATTAAAACTCTATTTAAATTATATTCTCCTTCATTTGTAGTTTTTGCTCGCTCGGAGTAAAATATTTCTTAAATCCCTAATAAGGTGTCCTACACATAAACAAAATGGAAATCAAAATATTAAAATATTTATTAAATAGGCATTTACAAAATGTCACCAAAGTATTTTTTTAATCCTTTTATTCAAAGTGTGTGTTTGATTCATAACTGTAAAAACCAATTGTTTTTACATACTAAAAGAAGAAATGCTTTATCAGTGCTGAGGTCTCAAGTTAAACTGAATTTATTAGTCATCTCTCCAAGTTGCATTTCAAGCTAGTTATATTCTTATTTTTGTCTTTTCTTATTATTAGGCTGCATGTTTACTAATTCTCATTCCACTGTCTTTTATTGGCTATTGTCTTTTCCCTTATCAATATGTGATCTGTTCTTTATATAATGCTTTGCTTTGTATATATGATTCCTTTTACTTATATTTTTAAGGCAATAAGGTTGCTAACTTAGCTTAATTTTGGCTTATATTTGCTTAGTATTTTCTATCTTATAAAACCCTTTTCTGCATCCCTTTTTAGGTGTTTTAAATCAGATAAAAATCAGTGTTGAAAATCTGATTTTCCATAATTATAAGTTTCGATTTGAGAACTTATGATTATGGAAAATCTGATTTTCTTTATCTTTGAAAGCATTTAAATTATTTATATTATTGCAGTTGCCATATGACTACTACTTATTTTCATCATTTTACTTCATGCTTTCTATTTATAATATCAAATTTTTGAGTAATATTTTTCTTCCCAGATTTCCACTGAATAAAATGTGTTTTCTTCTCCTGGTTTGAAATTTTCACCTTCTACTTGTTCCATTTGTTCATTTAACTTAAGCACTATATCCATATTTAACATAAACACTATGCCCACTCATTTAACATTATCAGCAACTACATTGTCTTTCTAACATCACAAATATGTTAGAATAATTTCCCATTTATTTGGCCCCTCAGCCTCTCACTCCACCAACTTGAAGCAGAACACTTCAATATAAGCTTTTAATAAATGAGAAAACAAAAAAATCCAATTATATTTTTTAATAAAACTACAAATTAGGAGATTACCAGGGTAAGTTATTTTCCAATCACTGAAAGGTCAATTCAATACCAATAGTTTTTTGTTTGTTTGTTTGTTTAAATCAAAGGTACTGAAATATAATTGACATACAATCATTTTAAAAAGTTTTTGGGTGCCGCTTGGAAATCCCTCCCTCTGTCTTTTTCTGCTGTCTCCCCCATTCTCAGGTAACACCTTATTTAATTTCCGTCAGTATGGATTGTTTTGTATTTTCTATAACTTTCTGTAAATGAAGTATATATATACACATAGTCTTTTTTTAAATCAGTCTTCTTTTATTCAGCATAATCATGAAGCAAATACTATTAGATGGAAAGAGAGAGACAGGCTTCAATACACTTCTCAACACTCCTCTCCCAACACTTGACTGATCATTTAGGCAAGTCAACAGACAAATGAGATTTAATCTACAATTTAGACCAATCAGACTTGGCAGACATTTACAGAAGATTTCATCCAACAAGTAGAGAATATACATTCTTCTCATTAGCGCATGAAACGTTAGCCAGGATAAACAATATATCAGGTCACAAATTAAGTCTCAACAAATTTTTAAAATACTGAAATCATTTCAAGTACCTTTTCAGACCACAACAGATTAAAACTAGAAATCAATAAAAAGTGAAACCCAGGAAACTATACAAACACATGGAAATTAAACAACATGCTCCTGAATGACACACAGAACAAAAAAGAAATTTAGCAGAAAATCAAAAAATTTCTTGAAACTAATGAAAATAAAGACACATCATATCAAAACCTTTGTGTTACTTCAAAAGCAGCACTAAGAGGGAAGTGTACTGCAATACATGCTTACATCAAAAAAATAGAAAAACATCAAATAAATAACCCAACTATATACTGCAAAGAACTAGAAAAAGAAAGAATAATCAAACCTGAAATTAGTAGAAGGAAAGAAATATTTAAGAACAGAGCAGAACTAAATGAAATGGAATTAGTACAGGCATTATGATTAGTACAACAATTATGGAAAACAGTATGGAGGTTCCTCAAACAACTGCAGATGGAACTACTGTAGGATCTAGCAATCCTACTTCTGGGTATACACCCAAAGGAATGGAAATCATCACGTTGAAGGGATACCTGTATTCCCATGTTCATCACAGCTCTATTTAAAATTGCCAAGATATAGAAACAACCTAAATGTCCATCGATGGATGACTGGATAAGGAAAATGTGCTATACATACAATATGGAATACTACTCAGACATAAAAACAGAATGAAATTCTGCCATTTTCAGCAACATAGATGAGCTTGGAGAAAATTTTGTTAAGTGAAATAAGACAGGCACAAAAAAAGAAACACCAAATGTCTTCACTGAGGAAGAAAGACAGACCACAGTAAAATATTGAACATTTAGAAGGAGAGAACAGACCTACAGTTACTAGAGGTAGAAAAGGGGAAGTGGGTGAGGAGGTAATGGGTAAAGGACATAAAGAATAATTATGATTTGTAATGATGAGCATGCTAATAATACTGCTCTGATCATCATATATTGTACACAAGTACAGTATATTTATGGGGCACAGAGTTGACTCTCAGCTTCTAGTCTGACTATCAGCTGATAGTCAACTCTGTGCCCCATAAATATGTATAATCAATAATAAACAAATAAATAAATGAAATGATACAAAAAATTATACAAAAGATCAATGATACAAAAAGTTGTTTTTTTTGAGAAGATAAACACAAGAGACAAAAAATTAGCCAGGCTAACTAAAAAAGAGAAGAGGGAAGACCCACATAAAAATCACAAGTGAAAAAGGAGACATTACAGCTGATGGCACAGAAATACAAAGAATCATTAGATGCTATTATGAACAAACATATGCCAACAAATTTGAAAACTGGGAGGAAACTGAAAAGTTTCTGGACACATACAAACTACCAATACTGAACCAAAGAGAAATAGAAAATCTGAACACACCAATAACAAGCAATGAAATTGAAACACTAATAAATAGTTTCAAAACAAAGAAAAGCTCAGCATCACTTGGCTTTATTGTTGAATTCTATCAAAACTTAAAAGATAATTAATATCAATTCTCTTCAAACTATTCCAAAAAATTGAAACAGAAGCCATTCTCCCAAGCTCATTCTATGAGATCAGTTATCACTCTGATACTAGAACATACCAAAGATAGAACAAAAAAAGAAAACTAGAGGCCCATATCTCTGATAAACATAGACACAGAAATCCTCAACAAAATATTAGCAAACAGAATACAGCAACACATCAAAAAAATGATACACCAATATCTAGTAGGATTCATGCCAGGGATGCAAGGATTGTTCGAAATATGCAATTCAATAAAT
>NW_007738197.1:0-211 GCF_000696425.1 Galeopterus variegatus
CATCGCCTTGGTACTGCAAGCATGTGATTAATTTAATTAAAAGCTGGACTAGTATATCACTTTTTGCTCTCCCAAGAATTCCATCCATATCTTATTTTTTAAATGTAGTTAATCAAGAAAATCTTTACTGAGAGGCAGGTATGGTAGACATTGTCTTATTTCTCCCTAACCAAGGAGTAAGAGGCTTAGGTTCAGTAATAAAATAAAACAT
>NW_007738197.1:1763-5838 GCF_000696425.1 Galeopterus variegatus
ATTCTTTTCCTAAGCTCAGGTTTAATGCTATTACAATATTTGACTATTTCAAGGGGATTAAATATCTGAAACTACCATTAGTCATTGATATTGTGGTGTGAATGGTCTGATATTGTGTTGATTGTGAGTGTGCACCTGTCATAGGCAACTGGAGGATGGATGGATGGATGAATGGGTTGCCGGTGACTCATGATGGAAATAAAAGTGTAGTAAGGAGAGAAAGGGTTACATAATGAGGACTTTGTTGTTGCTTACGCAGATTTTATTCATATTGTGTTTTTAACAAGGGTCAGCACTGGTGAAATTACAGCTTGAAGTAGCTGTCCCCTTGCAGTCAGCAATGCTCATGCCAGTGATGCATCCACTGTAAAATATGTCTCAGATTTATTGGGCCATCAGCTGTATCAATAGGAATTAAATGGTTCACTGTCTTCCTAGCTGTTCACCAAACTTTCTCTCTTTTGACTTGTTCGTGATTTGAACTCTTATCTGTTGTCAGTCATGCTGAAATTATAGCCGTATTTGATTGATTTGGATACATGGGACAAGTTTGCCAGAATTGCAAAGTAGAGATTCTCCTAAGGCATCTCTATTCTCAGCATGTACAGTCTTGTAACAAAAGTTGCCCATTAGTAAAAATCTTAAAACTTTTGGATGGATTATTTCCATATTAAAGCTATTACAAATTTCCTGATGTAAAAATTATTTTTTAGTAAATCCTGAAAAGCAAAGATTGGAAAAGTTCTGATGCTTTCTTTCGATTACCTGTAAAACATAAGAGTATTCTTGGGAATCTTTTCATGGGAAGAGCGTTTCTAATTGTACTAATCAGACAAGATATGTTATTGGAACTTCTGTTATAGTTATTGCTATGTTTTAGGTCATGATACACTTTTAAAGACTAATATTAATCTTTCAAAATGTGAATAAATTGGACTTGCATATAAATTTAAGATTCTTGCAGTTAATCTAAAAAATAATAGCAATAAAGATATACTTGGTAATAGATGGGAATAGCATTGGTGGAATATTTCCTTAGGCCAGTTCCTCATTGGATCATTGTTCCTGCTGGCCTAAGGGCCAGCTTCCTCCAAAGACCTAATGGTAAATCTGAAGGCACCAGAGAGCCTTGGGCTGGTATGACTTACAGAATATGCTGGTATGCCCTTGCAGATTAATCACTGGATCAGATTTCTTAGTTGACTGAATGGTTTATTATTTCTTTTTGTAAGTGTGGCCTTCAATGATCTTAAAATAGAATACTTAAAAAGTTGATTAAAATTCAGTTATTGAAATTGTTTAATTCTGAAAAATGAATAATTCATATTGCTAATATGTTCTAAAGAATTACTTTCCCAACACACTGTCTTAGAGAAAAAGAAGCTTTGAGTAGCTAGAAAAAACAGAAATTAAAGAAAAAATAAGATTGATACCATAGAAATACAGTAGTAAACTGCCCATTTTTCCCTGCCCTTCTTGTCCCCCCACCCTCAAATGCATGAGGGAGAATGTTAGAAGTCTAGCAAGACCATGGAAAACATGTTAAGTGAATGACATTTTTCAAAACTAAAGAAACAGATTCTCTAGTAAGAAAATGAACATTAAACTAGAAACACTTTCACCTCCCCATTTATTTTGAGGTAGCAACCAGCTGTATGCTCCAACCTGCATCTGGAGGATATAATGTTACAGTATTTCTGTATGGTTCAAAGAGTAAAGCAACAAAGGCCATTACTGTGCAACAGATGTGCTTAGACTTGCAGTGAATTTACAAACAAGAAGAAAAAGA
Organism: Galeopterus variegatus; assembly: GCF_000696425.1. NCBI lineage: Eukaryota > Metazoa > Chordata > Mammalia > Dermoptera > Cynocephalidae > Galeopterus > Galeopterus variegatus. The sequence continues at coordinate 3,553 of NW_007738197.1, forward strand.
ACCTAGTGGAAAGTAATAGTAACTGTAGCAATGAGAGGTAATTTTCTTCTCATTTGAAAAACATAGTTTTGTCTACAGAGGAAGAAAGCTAAATCAGAGCAAACACAGTAAGTAGTAACTAAGAGCTAAAGAATGAGACATAAAGTAGAACAGACATTTTACGTACAAATAGTATATCCTAAAGAATTCAAATGATATGGGAGGACGAGTGGTAGGAAAACTATAATTTTTGGAAACAATAGTACAGGGGTATTTGGGACTAAGAATGTTTCACAAAGGAAAAAGGATGTCATCTTCCTAAAATGATTAAACAAAAATGTGGTACAAGAAAACTCTGCCTAACAGCAAAAGTAATTTGACAACTGAAGAGTGTGTCAAGAAAGGAAAAGTCTGACTGACAAAAAGAATTTCCCATGTCAGCAAAAGCAGCACATAAATAAATTATTAGAGAAAATGTTTGGGTTCTTTTCTATTCTGCTCAGAAATTATATATAAATATATTGCAGCTGATACCCTCCTTATAATCTCAATCTCATTTAGCAGCCCTTCAATCAAAATCACTAAATCCCCTTTATTTACTGCTCTCATCCTGCAGTTTATTTGTGCATTTGATAAGCAGTTACTATTACCTGTTCATCAATGTCATTGCAAAACATTTCTAAGTCTTGAGAGACTCTATCATCTCCTTGGCTCTGCCTTTAAAATGCAAGTAGAATCCTAAAACTTTTTTTTTTTCCCTTTTTGTCTTTTTTTTACTGACCGGTAACGGGATCGTAACCCTCGGTGTTGCGCCCGCACGGCGCTCAGCCAGTGAGCGGGAACCGGTCTCCACATGGGATCCGAACCCTCGGCGAGGGCCGCCCCACTCCCAAGCGGCACACTCTCCAGTGCACTACCAGGCCGGCCCAGAATCCTAACACTTCTACTCATCCTCATAGCTATCATGCTGGTGCAAGCCAATATCACCTCTTGCTTGCAATATTTCAGTGGTCTCCTAACTGGTCCCCCTGGTTTTGCCCTTGCTCCCTCTGCACTGGTAATTCTCAACACAGAAGCCATAGTGCTTGTATTAAAGCAAGTCAAATCCTCCATCCTTGCTACACACAACCATTCTCGGCTTCCCCTTTAATTCAGAATAAAAGTCACATTCATTGCAGTGGTCTAAAAGGTCCTGAATGACCTGGCCCTCCTGCTATCTCTGTGACCACATCTCTGTCATGACTACTTGACATTCATGGAACACATACCAAGAATGCCTCTATTTCAAGGTCTTTATACTTGCTACTTCCTCAGTCTGGAATATTCATCCCTCAGATATCTGCATATTTTACTAGCATCCTCATTTCCATCCAGTGTCTACTCAAATTTCACCTTATTAAAGAGACCTTTTCTGACCCCAACTCTCTCACCCTGCAATCCCTTTCTTCTTAACTTTTCTTATTGCTTTCCACACCAGTGATCTCCATCTGACATAGTATATATTTATGAGTACATTTTTTATTGCTGATTGTCTCTCTTATCTCATTGAAAAATATGATCCAAAAGGGAACAGTCTTTGCTTTGTTCAATGATGTATATCTACTCCCTAGATCAGTGCCTGAAGCACAGTAGGCACGCAATAAAAGTATTATTATTGTTGAATGAATAAAGAATAAAATAACCATTCAGTTCTCCATGTTACAGAAATGTTGCTCATTTTGATGTAGACCAAGGAAGATCTCATAATGTCATTTTCCTTTGCTGAGTAGAAAACTTCTCTAGCATTATCATTTGTATATTTAAAATCTCCAATGTCATATGTATCTAAAATGAATAATGCAATGTCTGCAAATATATCACCTTCACATTTTGATATGATTTTTATGTAATAATACCTTGTTTTCTCATAATTAGATCAGTGTATATATATATGCATGTATATTTAATTTAATTTAATGTATTTGTCAGAGTACTTAGATATAATAGAGAACATAACATCTGAAACTAAATGGCTAACTACAGATTTTATATATTATATGTATATATTTTATATATATACATATAATATATATTTTATATATATTACATATAACCCTATATAACTGGGCATTAAAATACCATATACCTGGGCAGAAGAGTTCTAGAAGAAAATTCAAGCAGTGCTTGTCTTATCTCCCACCAATATGTTTTGACTCAGAAAGCAGTCACAGATAACTTTTAGGCTAATGTCATGTTTTAGTCGGTTATAGCCATAATAATGCTGTGTAACAAATAACCACAAGATTTTAGTGACATACAACAATTAAT
>NW_007738197.1:7179-10662 GCF_000696425.1 Galeopterus variegatus
ACCTTAGAGAAGCTTAAGGCTCTAATGGAATTAGAAAATGACCAATACTGTGTCATAAACTTCTGTGTTTTTCTAAGGCCTACCCCAGTATCAAGAACACAGTAAATACTTTAAAAATGCTTGTCAAATAAAGAAATGTAATGAATGAATGCATTATCCCTCTAAAATACAACAGTTCTATGATCTTGTTATAATTTACCTTCTAGGCTTTTAATCTCAATATAGTTAAATTTCAATGAGTTATATTTAACGTAGACAGTCTTATAATGTCCATGTAATACATCAACAATAATTAAATACATTTGTATTATATAGCCAAATATTGATATCAATGCCATTTTTTGATAAGGTACATTTCTCAAAGCATTTTTCAATTAATAAATTTTAATGAGTAAGAATACGGAAAGGAAGGAAGAAAGAAAGGAAGGAACACAGCAATCACAATAATAGGTTGAACTTTCAGAAGGAGAGAACAGAACTGTAGTTACTAGAGATGGGAAAGGGGGGAGGGGGAAGGAAGTTAGTGAGAAATTGGTTAATGGACACAAAAAATGATTATTTTTTATAATGATGAATATGCTAATTATCCTGATTTGATCATCACATATTGTACACAAGTATTGATAATCAACTCTGTACCCCATAAATATGTATAATTAATTAGGTTTCAAAAAAAATGGAAATAGAATAATTCCTGTATTTATTTCACCTTTAATTTAATCTAAAGCTAAAAATTTCCCTGAAAAGTTATACATTCTAGACATATAGAGCAATATTTTGATCAAATGAATGGATATGTTTGTTAAAAAAAATAAACATTTATTTTGACTAGAAATCTTTGTTATTATTTGAATCTGAAATATATGTGGGGGTCAAAATAGTTTATTCACTTTGTGTAAAAATTGAAAGATATAATTTTAACTTAGAAAGTTGATCTGTGTGTACTGGGGATATTAGAAGCAGTTACGGTGTTTGTTTATAAAAGACACAGGATGAATGCTTCCAGAACAATCTTAGAAGCAATATGTCTTGCTTCTGTTATCATTTTGGTTAAGTGTAAAATGTGGGTTCTCTGCCTGAATTTGAGTTCACCATTTTTTAAAATGGAAATTTGTACTAGGAAATGAATATGACCATGTTGTAAGAAGTGGGACTGTGTTGTAAAAAGTAGAGAGACCGGTCAAGATGATGCTTCCCATTGGGTCTATTATCTGCAAGTTCTTTCCAAATTGTTCCACTGTGTGCTCCATGAAATAACAGCCCATTATGGTTTAATGTTCTTCTTACTAAAGTAATCCTATGAGATGGCCTAGTAATAGCATGAAATAATCTTGTATGGGGTTTTTTTTTTGTTTTTGTGTGGGTTGTGTGTGTGTGTGTGTGTGTGTGTGTGTGTGTGTGTGTGNTAGCCATAATAATGCTGTGTAACAAATAACCACAAGATTTTAGTGACATACAACAATTAATATCTATTTCTTACTCATGTGTCCCTTCTCTGCCATATCTGTAATGCCCATTAGCTAAAGTAATCACATCGTCAAGTTTGTCATCAATGGGGCTGGAAAATATTACTCCACCTACATTTGGAGTCAGTATTTGCCAAAGAATTATCCAAACTACTACTTGTAGGTAGATTTTTCCAAAGTCATTCCATCTCAAAGCCTCTTCCATATCAAAACCAAAGAGAGCTATATGGGTCTGCCTTGACTAGAAAGGTTTGTTTTATCTTCTGTTAAGAAAATGGGATGTCTGAAATGAATTATGGGTTCCAGAGTAGTAATTCAGTGAGAAGAGTATATGAATGAAGAAACACCATAAAGAACAGAGCAGCCCAGGGAAACCAAAATGACAGTAAGGGCTATGCAAACCAAGGACTGTGGAAAGCTAGCATGTCAGGAAGGTATTATCGGAGTTCCCAGGAAAGACTGACAGAAACCCATCATAGGAAGATTCCCTACTTCTTTAGTGACCACAATGGCATTCATTTGGAAATTGGGAGATATTTTTCCATATTCACGTTTCATTGACTGACTCCATATTAATTCTGAAAAAAAAATTATTTTAAAATATAATTGTACACATTTCTGGGGTACAGTGTGTTGTTTCAATACATATAAAGATTGTATGATGATTCACTTAGGGTAGATAATGTATCCATCACCTAAATATTCTGAATTATTACCTGTTCTCTTATTCGTTTTTTTTTTACTCAGTGCTAGCAGTCAGGATAGATTAAAATGATTCCCACCTTAGAGAAGCTTAAGGCTCTAATGGAATTAGAAAATGACCAATACTGTGTCATAAACTCCTGTGTTTTTCTAAGGCCTACCCCAGTATCAAGAACACAGTAAATACTTTAAAAATGCTTGTCAAATAAAGAAATGTAATGAATGAATGCATTATCTCTCTAAAATACAACAGTTCTATGATCTTGTTATAATTTACCTTCTAGGCTTTTAATCTCAANGTTCTTTCCAAATTGTTCCACTGTGTGCTCCATGAAATAACAGCCCATTATGGTTTAATGTTTTTCTTACTAAAGTAATCCTAAGAGATGGCCTAGTAATAGCATGAAATAATCTTGTATGGGGTTTTTTTTGTTGTTTTTTTGTGGGTTGTGTGTGTGTGTGTGTGTGTGTGTGTGTGTGTATTAGCCCTATTTCTTCCAAAATGCAAATAAACCTGTATTTGGTAACTGAACCAAATGTTTCCAGGGCATTTTAAATGCATAATTCATAAAACCCCAAAATGGTGAAACAATGCACAGACTCTACTGGTATTAATTTAGCTATAGCAAATATGCAAAAACACTAGGTAGAACAGGTTTTGTCTTTTAACATTTTAATGAGCTTTGGGACTTTCATGCATATTGGTTATGTTGCCCTAATTACTCATTATAATTCTAATGTGCATTTTATATTTAATTACAATGCTTATAAAGATTTGGTATGGACAGTAAATTATTATAACTAGCATGTGCATAATGATTATGAACTGAATTTATTAACTTTTACACCAGCATTTAGTGTTGGTAACTTTCAGTTTCACCTTGGTGATTAACCACATTGTCTGATTAAACAAATATTTGTGTGGAATTAACTGTGAATGTCAAAAAGCAGGGCCCACTTTTTTGTTTTTTGCCAATTTTCATCACATTTTATTTTCAGTTTCGTTAGCTAATTCCAGTACTAGACAAGCTCATTTAAATATATTTTAGTAAATATTATTAATTTTTTCTTAGTTATTGAAAATATTGTAGGCTTGTTAAGACATTTCAATAGGAAGCCTAATATCAGATGATTACAAGCTTTCTGCTAGGGTAAGTAAAGCTAAATAGATTTCTGAGATGTTAAAAAATAATTCTCACATTTTGTAAACATTAAGAATGGTTGTCTTCTATCAACAAGAATTCTCTTCCTATCAGGCATAATGCATTTCCATGTCTTAGATGTTAATTAATTGTCAAATTGTTCATATTAAAAA
>NW_007738197.1:11961-14198 GCF_000696425.1 Galeopterus variegatus
CAATTAATACATATTAATTGATAATTAAGATGATAATAAGATTTTCTTGTAAAAATTCACATTCGTTTACAGAAAAATAAAACTTAACCAAAACTTAAATGTGAATGAAACCATAACTTTATCAGATGGGGTCTATATTTTTGAATTCCAGAGAGCCTTATTCCTGACCCAGATAATATTTACCTTCAGTGGATTTAACAAGGAGGTTTTTATCTGAAAAATTTCTAAATATAGACATCTACATAGTATAGCAGTTAAGAGCTTTGCATTAAGGAGCAATTCAATTTGAATCTTAGCATATGACCAGTTACTAGTTGTGGGATGCTGGACAAGTATGTTAACATTTTAAAACTTTAATCCCTGTCTCAGTAACACAGGAATGATAAATCCTAGTTCAAGGACTTGTGGCAATTAAGTGAGAGAATGAACATAAAGAATGAGTACAAGGAAGGCATGGCATATAGTAAGTACTGGAAAATGTGAGGCACTATCACTCAAACACTACTGCCACCCTGATTCGAGTGATTGGCAGAGCACTGTTAGAATCTAACACAAAACTTCTGCAAATCCTTCAGTATAATCTATCCACTGATGAATGTGACATTTATCTATAATATATAATTATGTATGCATGTACATATCATATATTCATATATGTACATGTATATATATATATGCATTATAGATGTATATATTTGCACAAAATTGTTTTTAAAAACCACTAACTTGCCAACAGTAGATCACTTTAAATATAATAATCTTTTATACCATTTCATTGTTTACTATGTGCTTGAATTCCTAGTTTACTTTTTGTACTATTATGAAAACAATCACCTATAGATTTGTATGATGCTTATTTATATATAATATGAATTGATATCACTGAATTTCTATGATAATAGTACTATTAATANCTTATTTATATATAATATGAATTGATATCACTGAATTTCTATGATAATAGTACTATTAATATTAAAACTATTATATATGACCATTGCATTATTTTATATACATTATATTATACAACCATATGTAAAATATATACAACTGTATATTAATATAGCACATTATTTCAGCACCACAATTAATTATGCTATTACCCTCTTAAATACATTATAGTCTCTAAGGTAGAGTTTATTCCTCAGTTATCATTTTATGCTGTAAATTAACAAACATTTATCGAGTACTTACTGCATATCAGTTACTATGGTATAGCCTTAGCAGCTAGAATCATGCCTTGAACATAATAAATATTTGTCGTATGAGTGAACATATGAATAAATTGTAGTTTTACTACTGTACAGACAGTTGACATATGGAAAAGCTTTTCCAAGATTATTTTTTCTTTAACAGGCTGTGTCTATAGGTTAATTGAAAATAATAAGGTGATAGGTGAAAATTTCTATCAATCTGTCGAGTGTTTATGGCAAGATTCTTTAACTACTTATTTAATTTAATGAGTTAGTTAATAAGATATTTTGTTATGAAGTAAATATAGCTGCATACATTTTTTAAAGCATCTCCAATAAGATTTAATTCTATAAACTTTTTACTTTGAAATTGAGCTTGTGCCAAATTATATATTGTTTGTGGTAATTTAACACATGCCAATCCTAAAGTAAATAGAAATGTTTCCTGTTTTTAACCCATTTCTTTGTCATTCATGAATCTGATTCAACATACCCAATCTCTCTTATGAGCTACCTACTTTCCTAACTAGTCTGTATCTTTTCTGTACCTAGAGCTGCCATCAGTGGAGGCCACAGGGATTTTCTGTCATCTCTTCAGTGATTCTATATACCAGTCCCTTGACAGTCATAGATGTAAGGTTTACAGTTCTTAACTTTCACCAAGTAATTTCAAATCTCATTAATTGTACTGTTGGTAAGTTTTTTGTGGCCTGAATTTGACTTGTTTCTGATTATATTGTGAGCAGGACGGACTGGAGGAGTTTAAGCCTAAAAGTGGGAAAATTGGCTCTTTTCAGTTCAGAGGTCAAGGGCTGAACTATGACAGTGTCAGCAGGAATGAAAAGTCCCAAGGGAAGGGATTAACTGAACACAGGACACATGGATTCTCATGGAAAGTTAAGGATATAGGATGGATTTTTACTTAATATTTTGGCTTTTCTCCACCCCCATGCTCACTCTCACCCAAAGAAAGAAGAACAACGGATATTTGCAAATTCAGTAGAGGAAATGGCCATTTATAGATTGGCCCCTTTGCTCTCTTTT
>NW_007738197.1:15060-16361 GCF_000696425.1 Galeopterus variegatus
GATATTTGCAAATTCAGTAGAGGAAATGGCCATTTATAGATTGGCCCCTTTGCTCTCTTTTCTCTTGGGTAGCTAGCTGCCAGAAGGAAATTAACATTCTGTTCAGTGTTTCCATGTAGGATGTTTACAAAAGCAGGTAGCCCATGTGAGGAGGTTTTCTAGTTGTGTCTGTGATCGAAGGATAACTTCACTTCTAGTGAGTGTTACAGTCTGGATCACTGGGCCAGAAACATCGAGGTATATAGACAAGAAGTGGAATTTAAAGAACAAAATCAGCATTCATAGATAAAAGTTTTTGGAGGGATCAGGTTGTTTTGGACTTGAAGTTACAGGTGCTGCATTGGTTATTTTTACAGTTGTTTGGCTGTCTTTGAACTGCTCTGACCAAGAATGCAGCTTTAGGTCTTAAGTATGTGCCACATGGGATTTTCACACTCACTTGTGGGTCTTTGTTCTGAGAGAGTGACTGTTATTCTACAGATGAGCAGGTATACTATAGAAACAGAATCATTTTTTACAGGAGTAGCCTGAGCAAGCAGGTGGGCCATGCCTGACCTTAAGCAAAGAGCAGGTGCACCCAGTGGGTGGCTCATCAAAATGCTTTGGCAAAATAAGCCAGGCCAACCATGGCCAAACACAGGTCACACCAGGGGGCCTTGGCACCAGCCAAGGTGGCTTTAATGTGTAGGCTGCTGAAGCTTAACATTGAACTCCACTGGCACATGTGGGCCTGGTAACATAGGTGCTGTTGTGTTTTTCAGCCAAGTCTGCAGGATGGAAGTCCAGATCCTTTTAATCACAAAGATCCTGAGTTCTCAAACAGATATAAACTGCCAGTTTAGCTGCCACAAATTCTGTTTCTCTTTTAGGTTTTGAAATGATTTCAGGACTGAAAGAGGAGACTATGAAGGGGTAACCTTGGAAACATGAGGCTTGTCCACAGGCTCTTAGGAGTCACTCCACACTATTGTCATCTCAAGTTGGGTTTAGACTTATTAATTACATAGTCTGAGGAGATGGCTTTTGATTGCTGAAATCCAAATTGTGGCCGTATTCATAGAAGGATCTTAGATTTTACTAATAAATAAAATGGAATAAAGACCCTTTTCATAAGGGGAATATTCCTGTCTTTGGACAGAGACAGAAGCAATTCAATAATATCAGTGCAGATTCAAAAATTTAAAAGACGGTTTAAAAAGCCTGAACAGGAATAAGAAATCAGGTTTGCTCAGGAAATCAAGGAAGAAAATGCTTATTTCAGCCTTATAATTGAAGAACAATGGATGAAAAAAAAAAAAAAA
>NW_007738197.1:16908-26033 GCF_000696425.1 Galeopterus variegatus
ATATATATATATATATATATATATATATATATATTACAGCAAGTGCTGAGAAGGAAGTATTGTTGGCTTTGCCAAAAGAGAGAGTAAATAATAGAAGTAATAAAAATCCAAGAGATATGAAGAAAGTCATTTCTACTTCTAATTAGTTGCAGGAAAATTAATAATCTGGAAGCTCTTTCATGTGTATTTCATACCTTCCTAGTCTTTATTAAACCATTTCATATTTATGTCTTTTAGTTTTTGTTTTTATTATCAAAATGGTAAAAATATTTTTTGAAGGGCAAAGGTAAATAGAATTCCATGTGATGAGAAAATCTCCGAAAGCTTAGAATTACTATTGAGCAAGGTTAATTATGGATTGATGGATTGGCAGATAGTAGCACTGAATCATTGCCATCAAATGTCAACTTCCCCAGTTTGAGAGATTTCATAAGATTTATCAGATTCCCTTGGTTATTTTGTAAGAGACATAACCAAACAATATTTTTTAGATATTCAGGGCATATTTGGATTAAATTTTATAAAATGTCTGTACTATTTTCAGCTAACTATCTTCTTGTTTGTCTTTTTTCTTAATTTGCAAAAGTGACTATCTTCATAACTGTGTGTTATTCAATAGAGACTTTAATAACAATTGTAAAACATGTGTTCCATTCAGCAAGAAGCTAGATAGTAATTATAAATGTTCTTGGAGCTCCTTAGAAGAATCTTTTACCATATATATACCTAGGTGCTGTTTTTATAATAGTGGCCCAATATTCAAAGTCAGGAAAAGGACTGGAGTAAACGTGTATGCAGATCCTTACAAGTATTTATGTAAGGAATAGGAGTAGGGTGAAGAAGGAGAAATTTATTATTGAAATTTATGAGACAAACAGTACCAGTAGAAATTTGTTCTCTCTCTCTTCTTATGACAGACAAGAAAAAACTGGGTTTTACAATATTTCCAAAGGTGATGGGGTTCTGATGCTATAGTGTATGAATCTCCACACATAACACTAATTTGAAATATTTTGATCTGAACTCCTTTCACATGCATATGTCTATCATGCCAATATGCCAGGACATTATTACACATTGTCAAGTTCCATGTTTATGTCAAATAAATGTCTATTAAGTAGCTTATATGTCCTAGAACTTTAGGACATTTACAGATGAGTAAAATATATTACTCTCCTTTCAAAGAGTTAGGCTTTTCCCATATTATCGTTTGATTATATGTTCAAATATATGGCCATAGAAAAGCGTAATGTCCTAATACAAAATTAAAGGAGGGCTTAGTGTAACTGAGATGGGCTTTAGAGTGATAATTATCTTTATGTTCATAATTTTATATTATGCAATCAAATTTCTATAGATAGCAAAGTAGCAATAATAGAATAAAAGTCTAAATGTTCACTGCTTATAGAAATTATATCAAAATGTATATAAAACTTGTTATATATTATATCATTATAATCATAATAAAGGTGGAATAGGGAAGCAGCATGTTGATGTTGCCATGGTTAATCAATATTTACTATGTATATCTTTCTCCAAAAGAAGGAGCAGAAGGAAAAGTAAAAGCGGAAAAAGAAGAGAGGAAGAAGAGGAAGAAAACAGAGCCATCTGAGTGATGGGACTGGAAGAAATTTACAGAGGTCACCTAACCCATGTTACTGGATGTCTCCAGGCATCATAAACTTAATCTCTCCTCAGTTACAGACTTCCTAGCCTAATACTAGTAGTGGCAATTAATCTGTACTAAGCATATACCATGTGCTAGAAACAGCACTATATTCCTTCAATGCATTATCTTATTTAAGAACCCCACAGGTCTGGTGCTATATTATTTTTGTCTTTTAGATGAGAAAGCTGAAGTTAGAGAGATTAAGTAATCTTCCCAATTTTACTTAGCTGATAAGCTGGATTCATATCCAGGCTTGTCTCACTCAGAAACTGAAACTATACTGACAAACACGGATTATTCCGCAAGCACTTTTGGCATGGCTATCTATGCTCAATTAATTTTATTATGAGAGAATATTCTTTCATCTCAATTATCCTCCCTCTCTTCAGATGCTGTCATCATGTGGATCCTTGGGACCTACTAGTGGGTGGCGTGGTATACGGATTTAAATTCTATATGAGTCTTTGAGCAAGTTTTTTGACCTTCCTAATCGTGTTCATTACTGGTGAAATGGAAATGCACTCTTTATTGTAGAGTTATAAAGACAACAGAAAATGAAAATAAAGCATGTACCACGTGCCTGGATCAAGAAAGGAACTCAAACTATGAATATCCGTTTGATGTTTGATTCTCCAAGTAAGATGTGAATCACTCTTTATTGTAGAGTTATAAAGACAACAGAAAATGAAAATAAAGCATGTACCACGTGCCTGGATTAAGAAAGGAACTCAAACTATGAATATCCGTTTGATGTTTGATTCTCCAAGTAAGATGTGAATTGCACAGTGATAGGAAAATAGATTAAGAACTTAGTCTCTCCCAGAAACTATTGCAAGCATTTTTCGTGTGCCAACTCATTTGATTTTCACAACAATTCTACAAGAACCCTAATGATTTCCTTTTTACAAGTTAGGCAAGGAGAAGTAAGGAGTCTGAGGTCATACTCTAAACCACTACTGTCTTATGGATGGTAAACCTCTGCATTTCATAACATTTCACATTCTCAGAGAGGAACATTGCTAATTAATATACTGTAGCATCTCCCATGATGTTTTTATATGTGTCCATGGAGCTAGCTGTTATTATTTTCTGGATCCCTTTCAAAATCTTTTTGTTCCCCATATTCAAAATCTTTTCTATCAAATACCACAGTATCTAAGTACTGAGAAAAAATATATATATTCATGGCTTTTTTTTTTTTTTTTAAAGATGACCGGTAAGGGGATCTTAACCCTTGACTTGGTGTTGTCAGCACCACGCTCAGCCAGTGAGCGAACCGGCCATCCCTATATGGGATCCGAACCCGGGGCCTTGGTGTTATCAGCACCACACTCTCCCGAGTGAGCCACGGGCCGGCCCATATTCATGGCTTTTAATGGCTATAGTCATCATTCATTTTATTCCTTTCACCTGGGGGGAGGTGTCACAAGGGGGAGGTGGTCACAAAGGGGAGGAATAGAATACTGCAAGTAAGAATAAGCCCATACCCCCAATTCATACTCCCACAGGAGAGTCGAAGCCTCTTGTATGCAGTTAACATTGTGTCAAAGGGAATACACTTTCATTTTCTTTGCCACATGTGCTGGTGCTCAGAGTACAGTATTTGTAAAAAGAAAATAGAACATCTTTGCATAGAATACTTGTACATATTTGCAGATGAACAGATGTGCAGGGAAAAAAACAGGACACAAAAAAAGTTCCCGATGCCTGATCACAGGTTTTGTTAACTAGGTGAGTTTATGCTTTATGATTTTCATCAGCTGAAAATAAGAGTTACAATCACTGAGAATGTTCACAATTCTTTTATGTGCAGCTACAAAGAGCTGGCTCAACCAAGCCCCCTCTCATCACAAACAAAGGTTTGTTGTTCCTATTTCTTTTGTTGCTGCTCTTGCTGAAAACATTTTATCAATATTTTCTCAGATTGTGTTTCAGGTGGCTTGGGGGCATGTGCATGTGATGGTCTGACAGTAGAGTGGAAGAATGTGTGTGTGTGGGTGTGTGTAGGAAGTTGGAAAGTGAGGCATAGTCCTTGGACACTAGTATATTAAAACCTTTTCTCAGAACAAATACTGCACTGCTGGTAAAGGGAGAAATTAGAGTCACCAACCATTACTCACTTGTGTTTGGGCTCCAGGCGTTTGTGACCTGCCAAGTAATGTGGTATGAGCCCAACAAGCACTTGTCATTAATGTACCTGAGAACCAGTGGCAGCATGAATGGAGATGTACATTTCATCTAGAGTGTCTTCATGATGTATTAGTATGGAATGGAGGAAGGGGATGGGAGAACACAAAACCAATCAGGACTGTCCAACAAGGAAAACCAGGCCACTAATCTTGAATTTCCTTTTCTCAGTCCCAAGGATGATTGCGACTCTTTTTGCAAACAGATATCCATGGATCAAGGCAGAACTGCTCTGCTTCTTTTCTTGAATGGCTGATTCCGGCCTTACACATTGCCTACCCTTAAAAGTTATATTTTCATTGCTGCAATTACAGGCCTACTCTGTGTTCTCAATTATTCCCTAAGAAGAAGTAGTGTTTGCAACATGAGTGAATTACTATTCAGCCAAGAGTTTCCAGTATGGGTTACCCTGTGCAGGAACAAATTATGTGCTAACTGCATTCAACTTGGGACTCCCTCTTGGTTGATGTGTGACCACACTGATATCATGATGAGGTAGGATACCTTGGCTGTGGAAAGAGCTATGGAGTACACAAAATCTGGCTCTGTAGAGACCCATGTGGTACAGATCTCTAACCTGCCTGGAACATGGAGCTCCCCTGAAACTGAAACAATGCTCTTGGTGTCAAAGGGTACATTGCAGGGGAATAGATGTCTCAGAAGGTCAAAATAAATTATTCTCCTTTACACCCTTCTGCAGTCTCCCCTAGTGATTCAAGACAGGGAAACAACATGAATGGAATGTTCTGGCCCCTATTAGGGTAGGAAGTTCTTCTCTTAAAAGTGATAGAACACAATAAGTATTAAGTCATTTGAACTGAATATCTTCACCAATCTAAATCTCTCCTAAGGAGACAGTCACTTGAAAATAAAGTTCTTCATTAATAACTCAGTATCAGACAAGAGGAAATTATCCCAATAGCCAAATATAGAAGAGCTTAAATATTCAAGCTCATAATGGAAAATTAAGAAGTCATTTATTATTTATTAAAAATGTGAGCTTCTAACTAGAAGACAATGTCTAACCACTCTAACTTGGAGTGACCAAATATCTGCTCTATGAGTAGATTAAAATGAATGGGTAAAAACAAATATTCTTATTTCTTTTTGCATTTCCAGTAATTAAGAGTACCAGACATATAGTATGAATTCAGCAGAAGCTATGGGGTGGATGGTAGATGACTCCTCACCATTGGATAATTAGCCAAAACTTCTGAAACAAAGAAATCCCTCCAAAATATTCATAGAAAACCAGCTGCTAATTCTGCTGATGTTGATTTTGCAGAACCCACACAACAAAGTATGTAAATCTACTAGCTCAGATTGTGTTTCTGAGGACACTGCTCATTACGACTGTATAATAAATGGGAGTGCACAAGTCACCATTAACACAGAACAGATTGTTTGGGTAGCAAAGACAGCAGCTGTCACAGCTTGACAGCTTTCTTGTTAGAGAATCAGCTTTACTGACAGCATATTTGATTGAAAACCACTGTTCACTGACAGTGTGTTATAGCTGATATACATATGTATCTCATGAAAAATGAGACAGTTGCTGAAGACCCATGAAAGGTTAAGAAGCTACAACTCTATGAACTACATTAAAAAAGAATGAAGTTCCTGTAAAGCAGGTCTACCAGTGTATAAAAACATTTTGCTTACAGAAAAATATACACTACCAAAAGTGCATGGGAAAGCATGATGGTGGCCCAGTGGTGGGTTTTCTCTGTATTCTTTTAATCAATCCTCCTGTCATGGGAATTTTATTTGCAACCAAATGAGGCCCAGGTGAACACAGAACCCTTGGGAGAGGCACACTTATTCCACTTCCCACATCTCCAGACTGCCAAAGGATGAATATGGGGGAAAAAAAATCACCTTCTTGGTTTTGAACTTGGGCTAGAGGTACCATGAACAGAGTGGGAATGACTTCAACAAGCAGAACCAGTCAGGTGCAGTGCACGCTGCCTAGCACAGACTTGACAATGCACTTCAGTACTGAAAAGCCTCTGTTTCAGCAGTACAGGGCCTCTGCCTGAGTAGAGATGTGGGGATAAGAATCGTTGAGATATTCTGGGATGACTTGAAAAGTGACAAGGATGACATCTCACTGGAGCAAGAAGAACCAAATTCACTCATTTGGACTTCTCTGTGAGGTTGACTAATTTATGTTCCCTAAGCTATTCCTGAGGATGATCCATATGCTTAGGGCCTTAGGAAGTACGGTGAGTTAATGCATTTACCTGATAGCTTTGTCCAAGTTCTCATTTGTCATCATCACATAATTTGGCAGAGTTCTGGCCACTATACAAATGAGAGACAGGATGAGCATAACCAGTCTGCCTGCAGGTCAGGGGAGCAGTGCAGCTACACTCAGGCACTGATTGGGGTTAGCTGGTAGGGCTGTGCCTCTCACTATTGGCAAACTGTTCTCAGTGCAGGTGCTGCTCATAATGAGTGCAACATGGCCGGGAAAATAAATGTTTGAAACATTAAAATGTTTAAACCATGGAATAAAGATAAATTATAAAGCTGATTGTGTTAGAGAAAAAAGGTGGGGGACAAGTGAAATTTAATTCAGTGAATGTGGAGAAAGAGAATGAGAAAAAAATGAGAGGGAGAGAGGAAGCAAAGAAAAAACTGGAGGAGGGAGAGAAACAGAATAAGAAAGAAAGGGATCAGCTTTGCACAAATGAAATATACTTTAAATTTGCACAAATGAGATCACAAATTAAATAGGGCAGCAGGATTTTTGTTGCTTTGTATAATTTGCTTATTCGTTCATTAATTTACTAGATTCACTAGAACTAATCAAGTACACTGTTCTTGCTTCAGTATTTAGTATGCAGTGGGGAATATATAAATGTGCATTCTAGCTTACAGTAGGCAATTTATAAATATCTGCTCTGTAAAAGTTAAATATATTTCTTCCTCATATTTTTTTGATATTTCTTTTTCTGAGAGCCATAGCAGCAAGAGGAAGATAGTCACTCTTTTATCTAAGATTAGGCCTGTATCACTGGGACTTTCAGGCAGGGCTAAATATATTCAGGAGTAATAAGGAAAGTTCAAAATAAAGAAGAGGAGTAAAAGAGGAGAACCATAAACTTGGTGTTGCCAATCGCTTCAAATGGACAGAACTGCTATTCTGTCTTGGGCAACCAGATCAGCCTGATGAAGTGGGCAGCCTCTTCTTTAGTGTGATATAAGATGATGTAAAGCTATACAAAACCACAAATATTTGCTCTTGCCGTCCCCTGACTGAAGTTTCCTTTATTCTTGCCGTGATGTGAGGCTTTTCAACAAGTCTATAAAACACAATGGCTAAAATACATTAATGCAGTCTGCTTGGGCAGGAGTGAACTTATGTTTCAGGGAGCATATCTTGTTAGAGATGGTGATGGTACTGGTGATATAGTTGCTGTGAATATCTTATGTTAGAAAAAATGGACCATTGGAAAAGTGATAGTTGAATTTGGAAATGATTGTGAAGTCAGGCAACAAAAATTGCACTGGGTATATATTTCATTGACTTTTCAATTATGCTAGGCTAAACTTCTCTGAAAGAAATACATCAGCCTGTTATGCTGCCTCTATAAGTTTCCACGACCCACTCTTAGGAAGCAGATAGAAGACAGAATCAGCTTTAAGGAAAGACAGAGGAGGATACTGTTGTTTTAAAAACTCTCACTACTCCAATCATGATCCAAACACAACCGTATATGCATGTGGGTTGGTGCTGCAATTTGTAAACGCCAAGCTTTTTCAAATTCAGGCCCTAGAATATTGTAGATTTCCTGAATCCACTAAGGCTTCAGAAACAATCCAGACTCATTTGGTGGTAAATAGAAACCTTCAGGACTGGTATTTGATATGATTTGGAATCATAAACAGTCAATGGAAATCATTCATTAGCTTTCCTCATGGATTCTGCAAAAACTGACTCAAATTCAAATGAACAATAAACAATTGATGGCAGTTTTTATTACTTACAGAAAAGTGATATAAGCTTCCTATAGAAAAATGTAAAACTACTACAGGGAAAGGAAAACAAAGTAATGGAGCATTCTTCTCTTGCACTGTTAAGAACATCTTCCATTACTCTGGCAATGGCAGAAATCATAGCTGCCCAAGAGAACTCCACTTCTCACTGGGAGCAAAAGCTAAACCACGACAATGGTCCCCATGGTCCGATATTTTGACACTGACTCTCTGCCTCTTGTATTTTTTATTTAATTTTTGTTCCTCCCCTGTCAAGCAGACTCCCCTTTGGAACTTGGCACTAATTTATCCCTGGGGCTGTAATGTTCTTCCCTAGAGAGACACCTGGCCAACTTCCTCACTTCCTTCAACGCCTTGCTCAAATGTGACCTTCTCACTTCATTAAAAACACAGTTCCCAGCACCCAATCTTTCTTTACTTTCTCTTCTTTTTTTCCCCCCGTAGTGCTTGTTGCTTCTTAATACATAGTTTACTTTTTTGTTTTGATTTTAATACCGATTATTTATCCATTTTCTGCTAAAATAAAAACTCTATCAGCCAGGGTCTGTTTTATTTATTCATGTATCCTGACACTCTATGAGCAGTGTCTGGCATGTGTAACTGCTCAATAAATACTTGTTGAACGAATATAATAGGTGTGAGATCTTGGCAAAGGTACTTAAAATACATGCCTCAATTTCTACATCTTTTAAACAGAAATGATATCAACTGTGGTGAGAACTATGTAGAAGAGGTATCAAAGTGCTTAACATCAAGCCTGGTATAACATCTATAAAAAGTAACTATTCTTAATATTAACAATGAAAGGATCTTCACCAGGACCAGAAGTCTCCTCTGTTATTTCGAATACCAGATAGATCCTTGTCCAGGGGCTTATTGCAATAACTTCTCCAGACTATTACTTGTTCACACGTTGTGAACGAAGGGTTCAGAAGCCTGCTGAAAAGGACTATTCTTTCCCCTCCCACAATTTCTCTCTTTAGTCATTTTCCTACTGGCTTTCCTACTAGCTCTCCTTATCCCATTTACATATTTATACAACTCTAAATTGTATACAATTTTGCTGCCTTGACAATCTATTAAGTCATCCTCTTATGCAGCCCACCACCCATCAACTCCAAATTGAACCAATTCATGCAATAAGTCAAGTTTGCACGACATCTTTCATTTTTGCTTTTTTTCAATTCTAGCAGAAGTCAGATTATATTCTAGTTTAGAGTTATTTTTGGAACAATCACATATTTTCTGACACATTTGAAAAATGCAA
>NW_007738197.1:26423-28022 GCF_000696425.1 Galeopterus variegatus
GCCTGCTGAAAAGGACTATTCTTTCCCCTCCCACAATTTCTCTCTTTAGTCATTTTCCTACCGGCTTTCCTACCAGCTCTCCTCATCCTATTTACATATTTATACAACTCTAAATTGTATACAATTTTGCTGCCTTGACAATCTATTAAGTCATCCTCTTATGCAGCCCACCACCCATCAACTCCAAATTGAACCAATTCATGTAATAAGTCAAGTTTGCACGACATCTTTCATTTTTGCTTTTTTTCAATTCTAGCAGAAGTCAGATTATGTTCTAGTTTAGAGTTATTTTTGGAACAATCACATATTTTCTGACACATTTGAAAAATGCAAGTATTTTCAGAGTTCTTTGCACATAGTATGCATGCAATACATATTTGTTGAATGTTAGGTAAGTCAAACTTTGTAATATAATTTGAGCATGATGTCTCAATATGCTAAATATTCAGGACACCAGTGTCCTCTCAAAAAGTTTAATTCTTGAACGCAGAAAGAAATATAACACTTAATAACAGTGCTGTTCATCACATATTAACTTTTGTTTATATATTATAGTTTTAGGATTACAACATACTCCTGAATTAGGTGTTTTTTCTCATTCCTACAGCAGCAAAAAATAGCAGTACTTCAATAGTTATTTTTATAATACAGTAACAAATGAGTGAAATAAATCATTACCTTAGGACTTTTCTGTTTTTTAAATATTCAATAGAACCATTTTTGAAACCCATGGTAAGATTTAATATCTTTTCAAGGAAATGACTAAGCCTGAAGTTTCTGGATGTTTGAAGAATATACCGGAAGTAAGAGGCTAGCATTTATCTCCACATTGTCTGTAGTTCTTTGACAGATTAGGTAGAGTAGGAAAAATGGGTATTAAATTTCAATCAGGGTTAATCAGCTGACACATATTAGGCTGTAGAGAAGTTGAGTAATGATTGGGAAGTTCCATATTTAATCACTTCTTGGCTGCCTTGCACAGCATAGGTCATGAACTAAAGTCAGGTATTTTTGGACTGCAACATTCTCAGGGAAGAAAAATTACTTCTCAGAATTTTATCCTGTTTCTCTAGTGCTCTCCTTAGCTTTTGGAAATGGTAATACCAGTGACACTTTGTCCCAAAATGTGAAAGTTTACCATTATAGTAATTTGGTTTTTCCAGACTATGATAGATTCTTTGTCATTTCTAACAATGTGCATTTGTTATATATAAACAATGCACATACATATATACATTCTTATATATGTATATGAGTGATGTAAATGAATCTTTTAAGCAGCATTTCATTTTCTCTTCTCTGGTCTTCCAAGGGATAGTGGATCTGAATCGGTAAGTCATCCTGAACTGGCATAGTATCTCTTCTGGAATAGGAGCATATCCTAGGAATTTATAACAAGTTTTGTAATATAACTGACCTGAATCCTCATTGCTTAGGAAAATCTACCAGAAATATTGAGAAGTTAACTGATTTTACATCCCTGAAAATAGAACATGATGATTAAGAACAAGATTAATCTTGGGTCAGACCTTATAATCTGTCAGTTCATCCTGGCTCTCCTAAGTTCGAATGTGTACTAGAGAGCAAAAAATAATTAAC
>NW_007738197.1:28984-30678 GCF_000696425.1 Galeopterus variegatus
TGTCAGTTCATCCTGGCTCTCCTAAGTTCGAATGTGTACTAGAGAGCAAAAAATAATTAACGAATACCCCATATTCAAAAACTAGCTTCTCTCTTCATATTTGTAAAAACATGTATTATTTCAAATAAACCATAACTGAGCATGTTTGTCCTTGACCAGTGGTGCTATCTAAGTCTCAGAGAGAATACTGATCTGTTTTCCTGCTGCATTTACTGAGAGAGCTCTTCAGGAACTTTCCAACAGAAATATTGAAATTTTATGAATGACACCAAAATAGTACGATTTATAGACTATTGAATTAATGTTTCTAACTTGATATATTATTGCTGCATATATTAATATTTTTATAAATAATTATTATTACAAATACAGACTATGAGTAAATACATTAAGGAAATAGTTAGTTATGGATATGTTATTTCACCTTAAGCAAAAATAATCTTCATGTTTAGAATGTGTTGGCTCTAGCCATGTCTTATTAACTTTATTTAAAAAGATATGCTGAGGGAATAGCTTCTTTATCAAGTAAAAGCTAAACCAACAGAATTCTCTATACTGAGCCAAATGTGTTCAAGACCCTTTGACTCAATCCTATTCATTCTTCATAAGCTCTATCTAGTCCTGAGTCTAAGCCACAGAAAAATATATTTTCCTACCATTTTCAGTCCTTGTGAACTACCTGGGTACCCTTATATGTTGGGTAGGATTCCTAAGTTCTTGAGCAAAGTAATAATTTTTTCCCAACCCAGATGTCCATTAACCTAGCCTTACAAACAACTTTCGGAAATTTGATCAGCCAAAATTCCACAGAATTCACAGAATTTGCAATGGTCTCATCTCTGGTTAGGAAAAAGAGTGATTATTTTTCTCACATTCTTATTCATATCATTATTGGTGAAGAAATAGTCGTTTGGCTGCAATAAACATTTGAGGCCACACGTACTTTGGTGCTGTGAGGCCACACGTACTTTTGATAGCTGATGAACTATCTATAAACCATTTTCCTTTTTTCTTGACCTGCCTCCTGACAAGCTCCAATGATCATCTGATGATTCACCTGTGAGCTTTTGTTCATTTGTTAGTTTCCCCATGGTAGTGATAGATTTATACTGAGTCCTTTACAGTTTCTCCTTTATTCACCTTTATGACTAATATCATTCTTTGCAGCTAGGGGTGAAAGAAACCAAAGAACAGGAACTGAACACGTGATCTCAGTCTTATTAGCACAATATACTGAACTACAGCATTCACTTCTGTATGATGTTTTGTACCTCAGACATCAAACAAACTGGCTCATAAGCATATGTACACCTAGTACTCTATGCATGTGGCCTTGCCACTGATAAATTTTCATTAAAATCAAATTGTTATGTCATGTCTCATTCAAAGATTATCCACAAAAGCATAGGCAGTAAGGGAAGAAGGTAATATATATATATATGTATAGACACATATACATAATAGATATATATACCCATATATGCACATACATACATACATATGGGAAAAGTAATGGAGGGCTTCTTTAATTCCAGTGAAAAATAATATTGAATATATCCTAATAGTTTTTCTTGAGTCAGAAAAATATGTAGTCAACAGGCACTGTCCCCATTCACAGTTGTTTATAACTTTCGTAAAAGAATGCTTTGGGGTCTAAAATATCTTATAAATCATCTTGGCCAAGAAACAATTTT
>NW_007738197.1:31040-37444 GCF_000696425.1 Galeopterus variegatus
TAGACACATATACATAATAGATATATATACCCATATATGCACATACATACATACATATGGGAAAAGTAATGGAGGGCTTCTTTAATTCCAGTGAAAAATAATATTGAATATATCCTAATAGTTTTTCTTGAGTCAGAAAAATATGTAGTCAACAGGCACTGTCCCCATTCACAGTTGTTTATAACTTTCGTAAAAGAATGCTTTGGGGTCTAAAATATCTTATAAATCATCTTGGCCAAGAAACAATTTTGTTCAGAAAGTTCAATTTAAAACAAAAACCAGAACAGTTTCTGAATTACCTGACCACAGGGAAGAAGAAAGCAGTTCAGCTATCTAAAAGTATATATGCAGGGAAACACAATTTTTTAAGATTAGCATGGCCCAGGAAACAAACAACTTTAGTGTGAGTTATATACAGGCGAAATCCAATAATTCTGATAAAGGCAAAAATGTTTATGTTTATCTGGGCCTGTCCTCTCATTTTAAAGATGAGAAAACTGAGTTTCAGAGAAGTTAAATGATTCATTCAAGGGACAAACATAACATTACAACTCTGTTTGAAGATGTTTTAGTCCCGTAAAATTGTGCAAAGAACATTCAACTGGGAATTAGGAGGCCTGGATTCTATTTCTGACTCTCCTAACAAGATGAGACCCTAGGCAAAGCACTCAACTGCTCCGTTTCTTCATGTGGAAATTGCACAGTTAAGCTAGAGCTTCTCCAGAGGTCCCTTTCACCTCTAAAGATCCATCATTCAATCACAGAAATTGCTGAGTTGTTTTTTGTTCCTATAGTTTGTTTTTCCGTGAGCCTTTAATAGTGCTCCAAGCACAACCCTTCCTGTAGATAACTCACAGGACTAGATTCGGAAACTTTTACTTGTTTTTCTCTCGCTTGTTTTTTATATATCTTTGCCAGGCTCAGTTTTACGATTACCTTTCCTTAATGAAGCCTAAATCTTTTTTTCTTATTGCAACATAATCGATTATACATATTTGTGGGGTACAGAGTAAACTATCAGTATTTGTGTACATGTAGTAATCGAATCAGGATTATTAGTATATTCGTCATCACAAAACATAATAATTCTTCATATCCATTAACCAATTTCCCATTAACTGCTTTTCTCCTCCCCCTTTCCCACCTCTAGTAACCACAGTTCCATTCTCTCCTGAAAGTTCAACGTACTATTGTGATTGTTTGCTTGCTTTCCTTCTTTCTTTCTTTCTCTTTATTTTTTAGTTTACACTTATGAGTGAGGACCCGTGATACTTCTCTTTCTGTGCTGGCTTATTTCACTTAACATAATTTTCTCCGAACTTATCCATGGTGCTGCAAATAAATTTTTTTCATTCAGTTCCTCATCTCAAAGTGATTTCCCAATGACTCTTTCTAGACTTTCATTAATTACTTTCCCTGATCCTCTCAGCTAAAATTGATTATTCCTTTCCTTGTCAAGAGTTTCTTAATTTTTCTGCTTTCTGTAATTATTTATGTATATGTAGAAATTTTCAAGAAGCATGTGAAAAATGTCCAATTTCACTTATAATCAAAGTAATGTAAATTAAAATAAGACACTATTATTTTACTTATCAAACTTGGAACTAGGAGAAAATGATAACATCCAGTGTTAATCCTGCATGCAGAAAAACAAAACTTTCATATTCTGAGAGTATAATTGTAAAATGTTACAGCCTTTTTGGAACAACAATTTGGCAACACAAATCAGAAGGCTTAAAATACGTATCTGATAACTTAAGAATTCCAATTTAAAGAATTTATTCTAAGGACATAAACAAAGATGTACAAAGGACTAATAATGTACAAGAATTATCATCATAGTATTATTGTATAACCAAATTGGAAATAATCTATCAAACAATAAAATTCTGTTTTAAATTGTGGTACATATCTATGAGATACTATTTAGCCACTGAAACGCATGTTCGCGATTAATTACCTGGGGACAGAATAAGATATATTAAAGTGGGAAGGGTGCAAACTGTATACACAAAATGTGTAAAATCCAAAATTTTAATAGCAATTGTGTTTGGGTGAATGTTCTGTTTTCTCTTTATTCTCTGATTTATAAAACCGACAATGAACTTGTATTACAGAATCAGAAGCAGCCAGACTATAAATGTGGAGAAATGCTGTTTTCCCTGGCAGGGTTTCCCAGTCTAGTCAGTCTGAATGCTGAGATAACGCTAGCTGGGAACTCAAAAGTCTGCCGCTTCACTCCTGTGTCTCTGATGTGTGAGCTGAAGGCAAGTCTGACCACTTCTTTCTCAGTCTCCACATCTGTAAGTGATGGGATTGGGGAAGGATGATCTCTTTTACATTCCTAATTTTACTTTAAACTATAAATCCATTACACATCCAACTTATGAAAAGGGGAGAGAAAACACAAGGTGTTATATACTCTTGCACATGAAACATGAAACGAAAATGAGTAAACACAAAAGGGTACAAGGAGTTGATGATAAAAGAGAATATTTTATTCCTAAATCTGACACTCCAGATTTTTAAGTACCTTCAAATAAAAATAAACAGATGCACCACAGAAAGCCGTATTCTTCCCTTATTCACCTACTGGTGGAGAAAGTCTAAACTATTGAGTCAGCCCATATGGAAATGCTGTGATGTTAAACAGAAGTTTCAGTGACCCCTGAATAACAGGAGCCGTGATTGCCAGTTCCTCTCTGGTTTGAACTGGGAAGTTATATAGCTTACACTATTTATGGTTTAATGACTCTCTACAGATGGGGAAATCAGATCAAGTGGAATCAGAACTTTGGGTTCTAATTAGATCCAGCTGTTCCATGGAAGCTGAATCTTTATCTCTAGGACTTAAAACTAGTAAGCACAAGTTTCACATTTTAAAAAGCAGTTTGAACCTGTAAAGATATGCATGCAGAAATAACAAATTTGGAAATGTAGACATGTCTGTCTTATTACAAATCAAACCCTGTGTTTCTATTGCTGTTATTGCGGAAAGGTCATACAAGTTTTCTCCCTGCTGCTTGAATGTGAGAGTTTTCTTTTTAGCCTTGAATGTTGCAAGGAAACTTTCTACTGAAAAGCTTTATTTTTTAAGTTGTATTTTTCTAATTTTTTTTAATGAAAATAATGCCATCACCACAGGCTCTAAAACAATTGTGATTTTTAGTGTAGAAGGAAAAAAGAAAACAATTTTAAAAGTAAATATCAGCTAATATCTGCTATATGTAGATCTAAGTTGGCTTTCTAATGACTTTGAGAAGTCAGCTTTTTAATAGTTTTATTTAGAGAAGTAAGATGATAATAAGATAAAAAATGACTTTGTGCTTTTTTCTGAGGGAAATATTAACATTATTTAGATAATACATTATTAACTCAATCTTAAAAGTACTTTTTAAAAACTAAAACAAACGGAAACCCATAACCATGTAGCAATTATCTTTTTTGGTTTTCTTTATGGATGTATGCCCTGCTGTAGAGTAGTGTGTGACACATAGTAGGTACTCAAAAACATTTTTTGAATGACAAAGAAAATGAAATTTAGGATATAAATATTTTTGATTGGTGAATAAAATGTGAGATATAAAAATATTTAAGGCATTAAAGACAATTGACCTACATAGGGGGATTAAGCCTTCACTAAGCTCCTCTTGCTTTTAGAGAGTTTGTATGGCAGAATGGAAATAACACTGATTTGGGGGAGAAAAATGATCTAAGTTTGATTACAGGATCGGCATATTACTGTATGACCTTAGGAAAGTCATTAAATCTTTGAATACAGATTGCTTTTCTACGAAGTGTGTTTAATAATGTGAGGCATATAGGATTATTTTGAGGTCTGAATAAGAAATGTGTAGATTATGTTACTGCTCACTGCAGATGCCTATCAAATCCCTGCTTCTTTTCTTTTGCTCTCATCTTTTGCTTTATTTTTAATATGTTTCAGCTCCTTGAAGTGAAATACTATTCTTTCTTCCCAGACAGCTCAATGTCATTTGTCCTGAATCCTTTTCTGATCCCCCAGTCAGATGTGACTACTGTGTCTTTATCATGGCATTTATCGCATTCTGTCCTGTACATGTTGAACTCACTTTTGAATGCATATATCCTGTACATTGCTGTATTTAATGACAATGATGACAACGGCAGCATCAGCACAAACAGCAGCTAATATCAACTGGACACTTAGATGATGCCAAGAACTGTCCTTAGTGTTTTTCATAAATTATCTTATTTAATCCTCACAACTTTATAAGGTACCATTATTACTTTTGTTTCAACTTTCTATGTGGGAATTTAATTTACCTAACAAGTACGTGATTGCCTGTCAATTCTTTGAGTGCACCCGTTGCATTAAGTGCTTCATACAAGCTCTTTGGCTTACAGTACATAACAATTTTATGAGGTAGGATTTATCTGTATTTTACAAATAGGGAAACTAAGGCTCAGAAAGGGTGATTAGCATACCCATGTAACCCATAAATGACAATTAAGATTAAAAACCAAGGTATGTCCAATTCCAATTCTAAAATCTGCATTCTTCCATTGTCTAACAAACCGTAGTGTCTTATTTCTACCATGTGCTCAAGAAATATTTTTTTTTAAAGTTGTATTTCTTCTCACACACTAATCACTCATTATTTGCACTGTCATAGTATTAATCTCTATTATTCTTTACACAATCAGTTTGTCAGTCCCTGGGGAAAATTAGTTGGATTAGTCATTTTAGTTTGTACACTGAATATAATATTTTCTGGTTATTTCCATTCTTTTTCTTATTTTCAAAACTAGAAGTCAACAACATGTTCAAATCCAGCCACCCATGTTTGTAAATAAAGTTTTACTAACACACAGCACACTCATTTGTTTACATATTGTCTGTGGCTATGCACACACCACAATATCAGGATTGAGTAGTTGCAAGACACCACAGGGCCCACAAAGCCTAAAATATTTACTATTTGGCCATTTATAGAAAAAGTTTGTCAATCCCTGTTCTACATCATCATGAGTTCTATCTTATGGCTTTATCTTTGGTAAATTATCTCTTTTTCTTTGAACTCAACATTTTAAATCATCTTGTCAAAAGTAGGACTTCATTGACTCATTGGAACTCCTATCTCCACCCCAACATAGATTTCACTGATGCATGTCTTGGAATTCAAGGCTCTTAGTTACTTCAAATGCAAAGTATAACCAACATAAATGCTTAAAAATATTTCACTTTCTTCAATTTGCATGTATTTAAAATCTCAAATGTTTTTCAGGCTCGTAACTTACTGTAATCTTAAGAAAGGGCTGCAAGAAGAAAAAAATGATGGTGACTATCTGAAAATGTAGTCTGTGAATCCGTAACACCTTACTCTTCCTTTAATCTACAGTCTTTGATTTAACTAAAACATTCTTTGGAGATTTTATGAAGCCACATCATATACATATACCTAGAAAACATGGAGCAATTTAAAATATTTCATAGGCTAATATTCATGTGCACAACTTTTCTTTCCTGAAACTGAAAGTTACATTGACAACTTGAAAAGCCTTCCATTTCAGAAATTTCTAGCCAACTAGGTATATTAAACAGGGACTTTTCCCCATCTCATTCCCCCTTAATCTTGCTTGCCTATTTCCTTAGAAAAAGGCTTTTATTTTTCATTAATTTTATTTTTTGTCAATTTACTATACAGCCCTATCTGATTGCTAATCATTATTGTTCTAGTCTATCTGTATTTATGAAATAAGTGATATTTATTGAAAGTAGACATCTATCGCTGAAAAGACAATATCCTTGTATGCCGTGAATGTTACTACTACTTCCACGACCATCACAGCTGCTGCCTCTGTTGTTGCCTGCATGACCAGGTGTTGTGCTAAGGCTTTATGTGTTATTTTCTTGTCATGACTATTTCAAGTTAGATATTAATATTGTTTTGTTTGAGAGATGGTAAAAATGCAGCTCTGAAATCGTTAGTAAATTGTCCAAGCTCACACAGCTAAAATGTGGCAAAGTCACTTTTAAAACCCATGGCTGTTAGACTCCAAAGTCCTGTTCTTTCTATTACATAACATTTCAGATAACTCCTTTGGTTACTGGAAAACTACTATTATATAAATATGGCTGTGTGTTATTCAGACTTAAAAGAGATGAGCTATCAAGATGTGAAAAGATGGGTAGGAACCTTAAATGTCTATTGCTAAGTGAAAGAAGCCAATCTGAAAAGCCTATATATGGTATGATTTCAACTATAAGGCATTCTGGAAAAGGCGAAACTATGGAGAAAGTAAAAAGATCAGTAGTTGCCAGGGGTTCTGGGCAGGGGGTAGGATGAATAGACAAAACACAGGGCATTTTCAGGGCAATGAAACTCTTCTGTCTTATACTGTAGTGGTAGACATATGACATT
>NW_007738197.1:37454-42043 GCF_000696425.1 Galeopterus variegatus
TAAACTACACTTCTTTTTTTTTTTTTTTGTACCAAAGAATTCAGAAACCTGCATTTTCAGATATGTACCAAAATTCTCTATAATGTGCCAGACTTCTCTATTGTTTAATATGGGCCATGTGTTAAAGAACTAATGAATTGTTTATTATGGCACATGGTGGCAATTGTGCCTCCATCTTATGCATGTAATCTCTTTTTCTTCTGGGCAGAACATTTTTAAGATGAGAACTCTGATTTTTAAATATATATATATATATATGTTTAATAATTAAACAAAATAATAATAATAAATAACTAGAAAGAGTACATATAAGATTAACCAGGATTTCTAGGATAAAATATCCACCTATTTTAGACATTTTAAAAGAACTTTTCAGAAATCTTTAAGGAACTATAGTCTGCCGGGTATATTCAACGTCTTTGAGAAGTTTTACACTTGACAGTTAAACGTGAAAATGTTATTGTAGTCCACAAGATTATTACTTAAAATAATATTTGAGCCAAAATAAAACATGAAATGATAAGTCTCAGTTAATAAGGAAAGATTTACAGTTCTTGATGAATATTTTATATCATAACTATACAGTCTATTAAATCTTGGATTTTCTGTAACAGGTTCAACCCAATCTGGTGAACCATCACTGGAAATAGTAGACTTCATGGAAAGATCACTGGACTCGCAGTTGGAGGACCTTTACTGAAGTTTTGCTTTCTTACTTACTAGCTGTTTGACTCTATTCAAGTACTTAACTTCTTGGAGATTGGGTTATAAACCACCAAAGACTTCTAATCTTCAGAGTTGTTTGATCAGGACAAACATAAAACAACAGGAAGTTAGTGTTGTACAGAGGCACCTATACAAGAGAACAAGTGGGTTTGAAATTCAGTCTGTCCTTCACAGCCAAATTGAGTCTCAATATTGGGCTCAAGAGATGGCTTCTTTCCAGAGTTTCCTGCTGCTTACTGGGCCTTACACCCTTAAGGTTGCATCTGCCCAGACAAGGAACTTTTTTCTAATTGACTCAAAGTGGCCACATAGGCTAGCTGAGGCCCCGATTGGTGGAGTTGGGGTGGGGGTGGGAACTGTAACTGTAGAATTCTACAGGTATATAAAGTATTATTAATTTTAAACATCTTTGGCTTTTTGTTGTAGTCTTCTATAATGCACATTATAGGAGCTGGATCACCGTACCATAACCAGTTAATCATGCTTTAATTTACATCATACAATGTAAATGATGAGTACTCTATGGCAAGAGAAAACTTT
This sequence comes from Galeopterus variegatus, assembly GCF_000696425.1. Lineage (NCBI taxonomy): Eukaryota > Metazoa > Chordata > Mammalia > Dermoptera > Cynocephalidae > Galeopterus > Galeopterus variegatus. The sequence continues at coordinate 38,721 of NW_007738197.1, forward strand.
TTTCATTCTGTAAGTCACTGAATGAACTCTATAGAGATGTTTATACAAAGGATGGATAAATGAAAATGTAATAGAAATTGTTACCATATTGGCCTTCCATCACATGCCACAAATATTATGTATATAGTCTGTAATCCCCATGACAGTTTTGCCAGATAGTTATTATTATGCCCATTTAAGAAGAGAACTAAACTCAGAGAAAATAAGTAAATGTTCAAAGTCAGAAAGGCAATATGAAAAATGAAAATTAGAACACAAACCTATCTAATGCTAAGTTCTTTGTCCTCCCTTTCCAGCCTACCATCTGGCCTAACTAGATGAATAAAGTTAAAAACATTTATCTCTATATTCTGCTTCTCCCTAGTTCTATGGCTTCAGGCTAGTTGCTTAAAAGAAATGCAGTATGAGATTAATACTTTAATCTCAGGAATCAGAAAGACTTAGGTTTAAAACCCAACTCTGCCACTAACTAACTGTGTGACATTGGAAAAATTATTTAACCTCTCTTTGTAGAATAAGGATAATGGGATTGCCTACCTTTTAGATTTGTTGCAAAGATTAAATGAAATAAAATAACATATGTAGAGTTGTTAGCACCATGCCTGACACATAATAAATGGTCAATAAACTTCTCATGGGAAGCAGTTTAGTCTAGTGCTTAAGCAAACAGGTTTTGGAGTCTAAAATATTTGTGGTTTAAATCCAAGTTCTGCCATTGACTAGATACAAGACCCTGTACAAATTACTTAACCACTCTAAGCCTTAGTTTTCCTCATCAGTAAATAGAAATAATACCAGGTCCTATTTCACAGTAATTGGGAAATAATTAAATAATCAGATGTAATTAGCACACTGCCGGTAGCATTCTGAGCTATCCATAAGCCCAGATGTTTTTGTGCTCATTCTCAAACCCAATAATATGTGAAGGAATTTGGAGGTGCTTCTGTGTGGAGTATTGATTTGAAAAACAGCCATTGAGAATAGCTCCCTCCGTTTATTGTAGAGCAGTAAATATTGAGGGATATTCAGGCATTATCATGCCCTAGATTAATAGATTAAATCTTGGTTCTGCCACTTACTAACAAGATACCTAAGTTTCTTGAGGCTTAGGTTTCTTTTATCTGAAAAAGAGTATTATAATAAATGTATCACATGGTTATTATTTCAATCAGAAATGACTTTTAAAGTACTTTGCATACAGTAAATCTCGTATAACTTCGTATAATGTATGCTATACGAAGTTATTAGCTAAAATGTGGCAAAGTCACTTTTAAAAACCCATGGCTGTTAGACTCCAAAGTCCTGTTCTTTCTACTACATAACATTTCAGATAACTCCTTGGTTACTGGAAAACTATTATTATATAAATATGGCTGTGTGTTATTCAGATTAAAAGAGATGAGCTATCAAGATGTGAAAAGATGGGTAGGAACCTTAAATGTCTATTGCTAAGTGAAAGAAGCCAATCTGAAAAGCCTATATATGGTATGATTTCAACTATAAGGCATTCTGGAAAAGGCGAAACTATGGAGAAAGTAAAAAGATCAGTAGTTGCCAGGGGTTCTGGGCAGGGGGTAGGATGAATAGACAAAACACAGGGCATTTTCAGGGCAATGAAACTCTTCTGTCTTATACTGTAGTGGTAGACATATGACATTTTACAGTTGTCAAAACTTATAGTACGTACAATACCAAGAGTGAACCCTAATGTAAACTGTAAACTTAGTTAATACTAGTGTGTCAATATTGGTTCATCAATTGCAACAAACATACCACACTAATACATGACTTTAATAATACTGGAAACTAGGGGTTGGGGTAGAGGGAGTACATGAGGACTCTATACTTTCTGCACAATTTTTCTCTAAATCTAAAACTGCTCAAGAAATAAAGAATATTCAGAATAAGATAAATAGATCATAAATGTGGTTGTGACTTCACTCACAATTGATTTCATTCCTTTGCCTATTATGGTTTTTTTTGAAAGTGCATATTCTGTACCCTGAACATATTCAGTGGGGCGTGGGAAGGCAGTGCCAGCTCTGAGATAGGATGCAAGATTTATTGTAGGTTAATATCAAATAGGTCAAGAGATAGATAATTTCTGACTCCTTCTGACAGAAATGACAAGTGATACTTTTAACACAAGTGGATACATTTTACACATAAATAAAATTTTGACATTATAGGGTGCTGGTTTTCAATGAATACATAAATTTGGAAGGGGACTGTCTAACACATGAGTTCAGTAATGGAATATTAAGTATTTTCCTACTGACAAAAAAAATTCTCTAGCTAACTGGTGATTGAGAAACACAGCACATTTTATATTGTGAGGTTCAGTGTTGAAGGTGCTGCAAAATCACCCATCATAGCTAGTCTACATGCATTTGAACTTGCTTGTTTACTGAATTTTCTGTTCTGTTTTTGGCTATGTCCAATTGAAACTCCTCCTATGGAATTAAAACTACACACTTTTAATTTCATCGAGAGGAAAACTTGTAAAGTTTCCTTGTATTTCTTTATTCAAGGGCATTTATTAAGTATTTTCATTCTGGCAGAGTACAGAACTAATTGCTGAGGTGGAAGGTTTAAAAGAAATTATAGGGCTGTTATATAGCAAAGGAAATGATAGAATATCTTAGGAAGGTGCATTTAGGCAAGCGATTAGACCAAATGTACTAAAAAAGCAGGCATGCCTATGAAAATGACACCATCTATACCTAAAGCCTTTAGGTAGACTTAAAAAGAAAGGACTCCCTGAATGAAAATTGCATGGAAACATTTGTACAAAAATATTTGCATTCAATATTAGGAAATTAGTGGACTTCCTTTCTTCCTACAGTGAATAATCCTTTAGTAATGGGAATCTCCCAGCATTAATACATACAACTTTAGAACACAAATTTTACAGGGGGGACAAACAGAATACCTGTATATAAAAAAAAACAGTCCTGCATCCCTAAAGCATAGGCGTATCCAGTGAGCATCAATTCTTGCTTTTTCAAGTGCATGGGAAGTTCTTACACTAAAGTGATTCAAATTCCTCTCTTCTACCAGTCTTGGGAGTAGGACAAAGCTTTACTTTTGTGAGTCAGAGCATGGACTTTCATAGGCCCTCTTCCCTTCATCATCTTCCCTGACTTCACTCATCTGCTGCCATTTCAGACTTGGAAAGATAGTAATACTCATGTTTATTGTTCATTTGCCAGGCACTGTGCTAGTTGCTTGGCTGGGGGGGGTGGGTTGCAGGGGGTGAGTACAATGGTAAACAAAACAGACCTGTCCTTGTTCTCATGGAGTTTACAGTTTATCGGTGTAGA
>NW_007738197.1:43204-43881 GCF_000696425.1 Galeopterus variegatus
AGTTTATCGGTGTAGAAAGCACTGAGAAAATTATCACACAAATGATTGTCCAATAACAGCTGTGAAAGACATCATAGAGGAAAAGTTAAAATTGCCATAATTGTCTATTACAGGGCATTGTGATTTAATCTTTCACCATAGTCTTCTGAGCAGCCACCCTAGCAACCTTCCGTTTAGTAGGGTATATTAACATCAAGCTTAAGCATCTTAACATTATGTTTTTGAAGTGTCTAGTCTTGTTGAATTCTATGCTGGGAGCACTCTACAAAATAACTCAATCCTGCACACAAACTGATGGAATTTCCCCCAATTTACAACTGAAGAAAGTGAAGCTTGCCCAACTTCAGAGTACTGTATTTAAGAACCAGAATTGAGTCCTTACTTGGCCATGATTGAGCCCAAAGTGGGATCCCCATACTCCACCTCCCAGTCAGGTGCATTGCTTGTTTTAAGCATCCACATTGACATGAAAATGGCATCATTATTATTAAACTCTCATGATATAGTAAAAAAGACAGAATTTTCCATTAAAAGACAAGGCAGTTCTTCTTGCCTCTCTGTCCCTTCTAACAGGAAAAAATCCCTTAATCTCTCTGAACCTTCTTTTATCTATATATAATGAGAGATTGAACTAGATATCTCTTAGGCTTTTGCTATTATTAAAATGATGAAAAAAC
>NW_007738197.1:45534-46181 GCF_000696425.1 Galeopterus variegatus
ATGTATCTGGTTAGGTTCCTGGGGGAGGTTTTGACCTGGATTTTCCAAATAATTGCAACATGTCTTTAATTCATTTATTAACCCATGGAATGAGTGTCCCCAACTTAGGCCCACAGTCATAATATTGCAGTATGGTAACCTAATAATACTGTTAGGCTTCAAAAAAAAAAAAAAAAAGCCAGGATTTGTCACACAGAACATAGAAAGATGCAAGAGTATTGAGCAAGGAACCCCATGGGCCACTGTAGTTTGATAAAGGAGATATGAAACAGCAGTCCACAAAGAATGTCTTGAAATAGCTTTACACTCAGACAGTGAATCACAATAGTATAAAGAACTAGTGAATTCTTTAAAAGGCAAACAAAACCTCATGTTTCTTCACAGGATCCATCTCTGGGAATGGGGTCTAACAATGGTTCAAAAGGATTCTATCTCGACCTTTGCAAAAACTGTAATAAGTGCTGGAAAAAGTCTGAATATCAAGAATAAAATAAAATTCTCTGCCAAACATCTGTTCTTTGGGGAATTAAATACTAATTTTTTATTTTTGAACATCACACAAACAACATGAATACACACTTTTTATTGCTCTACATCACTGTAAAACCAAATCATAAGTCACAAAGATGCTCCAAATGTTTGTTACT
>NW_007738198.1:0-845 GCF_000696425.1 Galeopterus variegatus
ACCCAATAAAATCATTGTGGAGATTAAACGAGTGTATGCAAAATATCTAGCCAGAATTTTACCTAGTCAATTCTGAGGCTAACTCATTAGTATAAAAGAACAATTTATGGGTTGGTAGTTGTCCCCACCTAACTATTCTGCATTTTTATCTAAATAAGTGCTATTATCTAACAGCAAAGAAGTTAACCACGCTTTGTGACCAAAAACAGTAACTTTATTTATCTAAGCCTATTTCCTTATTTATAAAAGCACCTGCTTTATAAGGCTATTCTGAAGATATAAAAAGGGAATACATATAAAGAATTTAGGATAGTGTCTGGCACACTGTAAATGCTAAATAAGTGTCAAACACTGTTACCAAAATTGAGAATTTTCAAAGACATCTGAGTAGATTCCCTTAAGAGTGTTAAGGGTCAGCATAGTTCATGTGATTTAATGCTATGCTGGTTGCAAGCTCCAGAATTCCTAGCAACAGTTTGATGATATATAATTTCTACAATAGATTTTTAAATCCCGTTTGTCCCTATGTATATTTTTTAAGATGCAGCGTTGGGAAACGCATGGCACAGACAATGGTACTTTTCTCTCCAGTGTACATGATGTCATCAACATTATTTCTGAGCCCAGGCCATACCTTAGAATCCTTCCCAACACTAGAGTAATTAGATTAGAGCACATGAGAGGAAACTTACCTGATATCACTCTCATGGAAACCCAGGCTGGGGCCATTATTTTGAATCACAGATTAGGGAAAAAGTTGAATTTTAGAAGAGGATTGGAGTGGGGCCGGCCCGGTGGTGCACTGCTATAGTGCGCCACTTGGGAAGCGCGGCGGCGCTCCCGCC
>NW_007738198.1:1845-9254 GCF_000696425.1 Galeopterus variegatus
TCTGAGCCCAGGCCATACCTTAGAATCCTTCCCAACACTAGAGTAATTAGATTAGAGCACATGAGAGGAAACTTACCTGATATCACTCTCATGGAAACCCAGGCTGGGGCCATTATTTTGAATCACAGATTAGGGAAGAAGTTGAATTTTAGAAGAGGATTGGAGTGAAGATATGTAGGAAAATAACAACAAACAATGACTAATATTTCTTCAAGCATCTTCTCAGTCCCTTCTCTATAATAAATATAGATATATTCAAGAGTCACAAGGGGCCTTGCTCAAAATGACTAAAGGGCAACTGGGGAGGAAAACTGAATAAGGAAAACGATGCCAGTTGGCATTTTTCTTTCATGTGTGGCTATACGTGTCCTTTATCTAGCTCCTGCCCTTTAGATTCTACTGGCCACTCTTTTATCCCACAAGACAGTTCTTCACGTGATCACCTCCCTTGTGTCTACTCCCCTCTAGATGTTTGGGCCTAATCACCCCTGTCCAAAGTCTTTCTCAAGATCCAATCTAAACAAGTTTTAATAGTGTCGGTAGTCCCCTCAAACATGCTCTACATTTCTGAAGATACCTGAGGGAAAAGCTGCCTCTTGAAAGGGACACTAATATTGTTTTTCCAGTCCCTTCCCCACTTGAGTAATTTCCATAAGAGTTCTGGGACTTGAAACTTACATGGGCATTCTGGGGTTAATCTCAGCATAGTTACAATAAAGATCTGTTTCTAGGAAGCTAATATATGTGTTTATGAGTCCTGAGGCCCTTGCTTCATTACTGCCTACTCAGAGCTCAGAATCTGTCCGGAGTGATAAAGGATCATCCTCATTATAAACTCAAATTTGCCTCCCTTCACCCATTACTTCAACCTTAATTAGGTAAGATACACCATCAGAAGCTAGAGCTTCACAGCAGCATTTACTTTCATTTAAGATGTGATGCCAAGCAAATCGCTGCTTGCTTTCAGTTTATGTGGGAAATGAAGAACGGGAACTGTGTCATTTAGTGGATATATACCAACATAAATATCATGATATTCCCTTAAGAAAATAATGTGCAGGCTACCTATCAATCAGTCATATGCCCAGTTCATAAGCATATTCTGTCTCTCTGTCTCTTCCTCTCTATTGTTCTCTCTCCCTTTCTCTCTCATAAGNGATCACCTCCCTTGTGTCTACTCCCCTCTAGATGTTTGGGCCTAATCACCCCTGTCCAAAGTCTTTCTCAAGATCCAATCTAAACAAGTTTTAATAGTGTCGGTAGTCCCCTCAAACATGCTCTACATTTCTGAAGATACCTGAGGGAAAAGCTGCCTCTTGAAAGGGACACTAATATTGTTTTTCCAGTCCCTTCCCCACTTGAGTAATTTCCATAAGAGTTCTGGGACTTGAAACTTACATGGGCATTCTGGGGTTAATCTCAGCATAGTTACAATAAAGATCTGTTTCTAGGAAGCTAATATATGTGTTTATGAGTCCTGAGGCCCTTGCTTCATTACTGCCTACTCAGAGCTCAGAATCTGTCCGGAGTGATAAAGGATCATCCTCATTATAAACTCAAATTTGCCTCCCTTCACCCATTACTTCAACCTTAATTAGGTAAGATACACCATCAGAAGCTAGAGCTTCACAGCAGCATTTACTTTCATTTAAGATGTGATGCCAAGCAAATCGCTGCTTGCTTTCAGTTTATGTGGGAAATGAAGAACGGGAACTGTGTCATTTAGTGGATATATACCAACATAAATATCATGATATTCCCTTAAGAAAATAATGTGCAGGCTACCTATCAATCAGTCATATGCCCAGTTCATAAGCATATTCTGTCTCTCTGTCTCTTCCTCTCTATTGTTCTCTCTCCCTTTCTCTCTCATAAGACAGAAGAGAGAGAGAGAAGAAATGGCCAGACTGACCGACTGACTGATGAAGGAACGGAAGAGATGAGGGTACATAGACCATGGAGGCAGGGTCTATCCTAAAAGCAGCATTTTGTAAAATAACTCATAAATCACATTGCAGCCAGTTTAAGTTAAATAAATGATGCTTGATTACTGGAAATATATTTCTTCTCAGCATCCACAAAACCTTAATATTTTGAAATAAAATACAGTGAGACAATACTGGTCTCAGATGACGAATAATAAATATTAGCCTTCTCCTATCTAATCTTTCATCTGGCGATCTCAAAATTTACTCAGCTAGGGTAGACTTTCACAGGGTCTCTAAGTGAGATATAAGCAAAAAATTTTACTGAGTAACTAATTAAAGTCAAAGATGTTTCTCCTCTATAAATATGATAAAGTTAGAGCTATCCCTTCTCAATAATTTTCCCAATTCCTCTGCTGGAGGGTCCCTGGCCTTTAGTCATTTTATGTTGCTTCCATTCTTCTATAGCTGATCTTAATTTTGTTACCAGTGACAAAATATAATTTATTCAAACTATTTTAAACTTAAAAAAATTACAAGTAAATCAAAAGGATATCTCTGGAAACACTGAGGCTCTGTCTAACTCATTCTTCTGGTGGTATCCAGTTTACCCCCAGGAATTTCAGCCCTCAGTTGTCCTTAAAGTGTATGATCCCACACAAGAAAAGCCCATTTCTCTTTCTCTTCAAGGGTCTCTACATTTTTCCATAATAGCTTTTTAAATTCCAATCCCATCCTCCTAACCTCAACATGCAATATATAACTCTAATTGGCAAGGTTACAATAGAGTTGGCTCTTTTCCATATTAGTGGTCTTTCTTATGCTGCTTATTTGCCTGTAGCTTTGCCTAACAAATCTCTGTCTCTGCTTAAATTCGTATAGCAGACTATATCACCCAACTTTGTATTTAATAATAGACAATGTTACTTATAACATTGTATGTGAGTTCTCTTTTGTTTCCTAACTAGATAATAAACCCATCCATGGCTTTCATCCCCCACTCAGCTTGAGCACACAGTGAATAATACTGTTTACAGTCAATGGACACTTAAGGATCATGAACATTCGGCATTTATTACCTTGTATATTATTTGGAAAAATAAGTAAGGTAATGCCCATAAGTGCTTATCAAGAGTAGGTACCATATATTAAAGTCAATATAAAAATGATCAATGTTACTAATCATCAGGGAAACACAAATTGAAATCACAATGAGATATCACCTCACACCTGTTAGGATGAATATTACCAAAAAGACAAAAACCACAAGTGTCAGTGAGGATGTGGAGAAAAGGGAACCCTTATAACACTGTTGGTGGGAATGTAAATCAGTATAACCAAGGTTTCCTTCAAAAACCTAAAAATAGAACTACCTTATCACGATGATTAATTTTAGGTGTTAACCTCATTAGATTAAGTAACATCTGGAAACTGGGTAAAGCAATCTTTTGGGTCTATCAATGAAGGTGTTTCCAGAAGAGATTAGCATATGGGCCTGTGAGGAAAGTGGAGTTGGTTTGGTCAGGCCCCCTCACCTCATATCCAGCTGTGTATGATTCAGCACATCCATTGTAAACAAGTTAGGTAAGAGTAGAGTCAGTGCTCATGCACCCCATGTCCCCCTTGGCTCGTTGCAGCTATTGTGTACCTTGTTATGGGAGGCAGCGGCTCTGAACAGCTGGTTGGTGGAGCTCGCATCTGAAGAATAAAGCATGTCCACTTCGCCAGTGGCTACTCAATTTTTGTTTCGCTTACCTGACTCAGGACTGCTCAGGATGGAACAGAGGTGTCTGTGATCTAGCCAGACAATTGATGAAGTTGTCATAAGGATTCCGAGCAGGTAAGGGAGCCACTAGCCCCTCAGGAGGGGGAGAAAATGTGGCTACCCTCAAGTATGTGGTACCCAGCAACTGCTTTCCTGTTGTCTGGGGTCTGGCTTTTGGCTCACTGTACTACAAGTCAACATGGACCAGGCACTCCATGAAGTGGTGTGGCCTCGAGATTTGCAGCAGAAAACAGATTTGTTGGAAGCGCAGGTAGTTGTTTTGGAGGCTGAGTACAGCAACAGTTCACTCCTGCTTCCAACACCGGGGATGATGACAAACCCAATGGCCAGTTGGGGGAGACTGTGCATCCCCTGGCACAGCCTGTTGTGCATCAGAAACTGAAGCATGAACAGGCCATCGGACAAGGCAGGCAACCAGTAGGCAACCCACAAGTGGCTCAGTTCACTAGTTATGTCCCATATGCTCAAGCTGAGTTGGTGGACCTGGGGAAACAGTTTTGCCAGAACAGGATGAATCCCTAGCTGCTTGGCTTTTGTGGCTGTGGGACCTAGGGGTGGATGGCATGATGTGCTCTGGTGAGGAGATGGAAAAGTTGGCTTCCATCACCTTGCATTTGTACCTGTGGCAGCGATTACAGAACAGCCATATGCACCAGGACAGGATAACCACTCCTTGATAGAATGCAGCCTTCCAGACAATGTGGACAAATGCTGGAGAACTGCCCAAAACTGTGAGTAGGTGGCAAACTTATGCCAAGCTGGTTCAAATAATTCAGAAGCTGGGGATGCGACAGTCCATGATTAATGTGAACACCTATGGTACAGACGATGAACGTTTTACCGGCAGCATGAGAGACGTAGTGCTGCAAAATGCCCTGCCAACATCTTTTGGGTCACTGATTGCCATACTGGCCCCATATGTTAGTCATCCTATACCTGAAGTGACGACCACAATGGCCAGTCTGGGTGAAGCAAAGGGGAGGAGACTAGCAAAGGGGTCCAAAAGGCGGTGAAGACTAAATCCCCAAGAAATACTCAGGATTTTACCCTGAAGGGACCAAGCAAGACCAGCCATATGCAGTTGGACAGAGTGAGTTTGACTTACCTATGGCAGGAGTTGATAGGGAAGACCAGCAACCAAATGCAGTCTTGTCTGCCTTGTGGCAACAATTTAAGTCCCAAACAGCATTTCACTAAATGTCCGGAAACAGGGGGCAAGGTATGCCCAGTGAATTTAAAAGATTTTTTTGGTTACTTTCTTGGAGACAGATGGACTGTTCTCTTTTGGCTAGGGACCAGGTCGAGGTGCTCATCTTTTAGGGGCAGATGAGGACCGGAGACCTCATGTTGAACTGGAGATACATTGGTCTGAGACAAATGTACAGCGTATGTTAGTGTTGGTGGACACCGGCACAGACTGTGGCTTGAAATATGGCAACAGATAAGTTTCCAGGGGCCAGAGTGGGTGTTGATGGTTATGGAGGAAAGACTACTATAGTCAAAGCTGTGTCTTTGCTGCTGAGCATTGAATGATCGCCCCCTCATGTATATATTGTGTACGTTTCTCCTGTACGCAAATACATCTTGGGTATAGATGTGTTTTATGGATAACACCTGTGAACAATGGCTGTAGAATTCCAGCTGTGAATATGGACAGTAAAGCCTGTACTGCAGGTACATGTCAAGCATGATCCACAGGTGTTACCCAAGTCAAAGCGTGTGATCAATGTGAAAGAGTATCGCTTGCTGGGAAGACGTGCAAAGATAGGTGCCACTATATTGGATCTAGAAAAGGTCAGCATCATTCATCCCACACACAGTCCCCTTAACACCCCAGTATGGCCAGTGAAAAAACCTGATGACACCTGGAGGGTGACTGTGGACAATCAGGAAGTGAACAAAGTAGTACCTCCTTTTGCACATGGCTGTGCCTTAGGTTCACAACTTGATGGATCGGCTGACAACTCAGCTAGGAAATTATCATTAAGTACTGGACCTTGCAAATGCTTTTTTCTTTATCCCGATCTCAGTTGATAACCAAGATCAATTTGTCTTCACCTGGGAGGAAAGGCACTGGACTTTTCAAATGTTGCCCCAAGGCTACCTACATAGCCCAAACATCTGTCATGGTTTAGTGGCTAGGGACCTAGCCAGGTGGACTAGGCCCAGCATGGTTACAATGGTTTATTACTTAGATTTCTTACTAGCCTCAGATTCTCTTGCAGGTTTAACCAAGGTGGCTCCAACACTACTAGACCATTTGGAACAATATGAGTGGGCCATATATAATGGGAATTAGGACATGGAAAGGAAGTAAGTCTTTTCCATGTCACAGGATATTGTCCCTTAGCCAGTCCAGGCAATGATGAAGCTGATGTGCTGGCTAAGGTAAGGTGGCAGGAGAGAACTCCAGCAGCTGATGTAACTGGGCGGCTACATTGGAGAATGCAGCATGCTGGCTGCAAGACTGTGTGGTCAATGGCTCACCAGGTACTGCATAAACCTGAGAAAGAATGCCCCTGATGGGCAGATGTATCCTTGATGGATCGCCTGGTGCCACGTGCAGATAGGCAGAAAACCCAAGAGGAGGATGCTCCTAACATGGTAGCTGGTGGATCTTGTGAGATTACTGCCAAAGTCAGAGAACTACAGGTATATCTTCACAGCTGTTGATACAGCCACTGGTCTTCTGTTTATATGACCCTGCAAGCCCCCAGACCAAGTAAGCACTATTAAGGTGTTGAATAGCCTCACAGCCATGTACAGTCAGCCCCTGGTCCTACAGAGTGATAATGGAATGCGCTTTACTGGACATAAAGTACAGAAGAGGGCTTCTCAGTTGTCCATTCAGTGGACGTTACACGTGCGGTATTATCCCTAGGCAGTGGGAATAATTGAACGATACAGTAGTCTTCTGAAAAAAGGACTAAGGATATCTGCCCAATCCCCATCCCTGAAGGGTTAGACATGGCAGTTATGGCCAACAGTCAGGATCTTAACTGAGAGGGCCCTCTCCAGTGGAGGCTCTGTTGCACAAAGCCACAGAACCCATTCCAGCAACCATTCTTTCCAGGATGGTAAGCTGGCATGTGTTCTGCCAGAGGGATAAGACGCCTTCTATTGGTGCCAATGACCTTTTTGTCTTTTCACCCATAATATTGTGGCTGCAGGCACCAGAGTCAACTGGACACATACATATGTTCATGTGGCCAGTATGTCAGCTTCCTGAATCTGCACCAATTTTCCTACCAGTGTGGCTGCAGGATTCCTGTGGAAAATCACCCCAATAATAACTACTAACCAGACATGTGTATGGGTAGGGTTTTTGTGGCTAGTAGTTGAAATGATAGCGCTACAGGGACAAGCCTCAAGGTGTATTGAACATACAATAAGTACAGGGGTTATATGGATGCAAGGGTCAGCCAGCCTTGCTAAGGGAACACTGTGGAAGATCACAGACATGTAGATTGTGCAGCAAGTGACCCTGAAAGGGTGGCGTATGAGAAAGTGGAGTTAGTTTGGTCAGGCCCTCTTGCCTCATATCCGGCCGGTATGATTCATCACATCCTTTGTAAACATGTGACGTAAGACTAGAGTTAGCGTGCATGCGTGCCCATGTACCCTTTGGCTTGTTGCCACTACTGTGTGCTTTTGGTATGGAAGGCAGCGGCTCTGAGCTGCTGGTCAGCAGAGTTGGC
>NW_007738198.1:10371-11328 GCF_000696425.1 Galeopterus variegatus
CTGAGGGCCTGAAGAGAATAAAAATGGGGGAAAAGGTGAATCTCTCTCTTTCTCTGTTGGAGCTAGGATATACTCTTCTCTCCTGTCTGTGGACATCTGAACTCGACATTCTTCAGCCTTTTGGTTCCAGGACTTACAACAATAGCACCCTTGGCTCTCAAGCTTTTGGCCTTGGACTGAGAATCACACCATCAGCCTCACTGGTTCTGAGGCTACTAGACTTGGACTGAGCCACGCTACCATCATCCAGTTTACAGATGGCCTATCGTGTGTCTCCTCAGTCTTCACAATGAAGTGGCCAATTCCCCTAATAAATTCCTTCTCATATATTTATATACACATCTCATTCTTTCTGGAGAATACTGACTAATACACATATGATCCAGCAATCTCACTTCTGGGTATATATCCGAAAGAAATGAGATCAGTATATTGAAGAAATATCTGCACTCCCATGTTTATCACAGCATCATTCACAATAGTCAAAAAAATCAACCTAAGTGTTCATCAGCAGAAAAATGGATAAAGAAAGTGTGTTATATATCCACAATGGAATCATAAGCCTTAAAACAGAAAGACAACATGGGTAAACCTGGAGGACATTATGTTAAGTGAAACAAGCCAGGCATAGGAAGACAAAGATCACAATCTCACTTGTATGTGGAATCTAAAAAAGTCAAACCTATAGAAGTAGAAGGTATAGTGGTGGTTACCAGATACTGTGGGGAGGAGAGTGGGGAATAGGGAGATGCTGACCAAAGGATACAAAGATTCAGTGAGATAGGAGGAGTAAGTTTTCAAGATCTATTGTGCAGCACAGTGACCATACTTAATAATAATGAACTGTATATTTCAAAATTACTAAAATAATAGAGTTTAAATGTTCTCACTGCAAAATATGATAAGTATCTGAGGCAATAGATATGTTAATTAGCTTGATATAATCATTCCACAGTG
>NW_007738198.1:11762-36546 GCF_000696425.1 Galeopterus variegatus
ATATGATAAGTATCTGAGGCAATAGATATGTTAATTAGCTTGATATAATCATTCCACAGTGTATACATATATCATTACATCTCATAAATGTATGATTACTGTCTCAATTAAAAGTAAAAATAAAATAACAAAAAAATTTGTATATTCATAAATATATATTAATATATATGTATATATATTCCTATGTATGTGCATGTGTGTGTGCATACATTCGCATGAAGATAGAGTTCACATCTGTTGTCTTTTTCTCTTATCCTAAGGCATGTAGGACCAACCAGAGGTACAGCAGGCACACAATAGATGTATATGATTGTCTGATCTCAACACGGAGGTTTTGAATTTATTTGGTTTTCTTTTATTTATTTTTTGCCATTTTCCTCATGATTGCATTTTAGGCAGAATGACTGCCAATATAAATATATCCTTTCTGAATTGGATTTTCTACCTTAAACTTAGAGCAATTTAAAGGATTTCTTTATTTACTCTAGTATGTAGAACTAAAGGTCATAGAGAAATGTCTGGAAGCACATTATATAAGTATATGCAAGCCACTTAATACATGCAATTTCTTTCCAGCAGGCACCCCTCTGAAATCTCTATGTGTTGTATGTCAGCAAAAAGGAGCACTTCGGAGAGGCAATGGGACAGACAGGAGATCCAGGATGCCCAGGCAACTGTCGGAGGCACAGTTCTCTCTCTTTTTTCCTGAGTAGCACAGTGGATAGATGGTCAATTTCATCTTTTAATAAGGAAATGTAATTAAAGTTCAAGACTGACTCTTTTCATTAGCAAAGTTTTGGTGTGGTGGGGGGGAAAAGCTAATTTATCTTAGTCCATTGTTAGTTTTCGAATTAATTATACAGCAGAAAGGCAGAAAGTTATCCAGGGCTCATGCTTTTTATTTATGAATTACTGTGGACAGATATTTTATTTTTTTTATGTCATTACAACTTTAATAGCCCTGAGGAAAAATAACCCATGGGATTGAATTCAACAAAACTTAAAAAAAAAAAAATAGCATAGAAACAAAGGAAATATCCTATAGCTTCTTTTAAAGTAAAAAATTAAAACATTTAAGGATACAAGTTTGAAGGGGAAATCATGGAAATCAGAACTCATCACTGACAGGTCTCTGAGCCTGTTTCCATTGGATAAGGTCATAATGAGCATTGAGGGTGTATACCGGGGAGGGGGGCTCTAAAGACGGAAGTCTATGCCTCCTGAAAGGCTAATAATTTTTGTAAGTGACACCCAAAAGGGTCAGTAATTTATCACTCCTATTGTGCCCATGTACGAGCAAATGTAGCACAAGGATGTAAATCTGGGGCTTTGAATGGCTCTAAAGACGGAAGTCTATGCCTCCTGAACGGCTAATAATTTTTGTAAGTGACACCCAAAAGGGTCAGTAGTTTACCACTCCTATTGTGCCCATGTACGAGCAAATGTAGCACAAGGATGTAAATCTGGGGCTTTGAAATAGACAAATTTGAGTTGGAGAACTGAGTCTAGCATTTCCTAACTGACCTCGGACAAGCTTTTTTTAAACTTCAGTTTTTTATCTCTAAAATTGAGACAATAATAAACTTGAGATAATAGTAACCTCTTATACTGGATTAATTGAAGATTAAAATGTTTAAAGGAGAAAACATATGTAAAACATTTGGCACAGCATATGGTACACAGTAAGCCCTCAGTAAACGTTGGCAATGTGGATGAGATCAGATGTCACACCCATAATGTGACCTCTCCCTCAGGGAATTTCTTTTAAGGAAATGCAAATTTCACAAGTCTTCTTTAAGACCTGGAAATAATTAAGACAGAATAAAATGCTCAGAAATCCATTAACACATTTTATGTAAAAGTGTATAATAATGTAGATTCGCAGTAAAAACCAGCATTAAAACTTAAAGAATCTAAGTCTAGCATCTGCATTTCATAGAAGCTGAAAATGAGTCACAGAGCTAGTTAGCATCAGAGTTTGGATTAGCATCTATAATTATATTCTCCCGGTGCTTTGATTTGTGTGTTACTAAAAATCTCAACAACACCCCCAAGTCTGTCACAAAACCTCTAAGAGATCGACTTAGTAAGGTTAAGTTGGTGAGAACACAAATCAAAGCCATGGCTGCTAGAATCAGCAGGTAGAAGACAGACCAACTAGCTGAGAAAAGGCAAAGAGGAAGTCAATGCCAAGCAGTATCCCATAGTGTGCTCTGTTCTCTTAAAGAGTGGTAGGATATTCAGCTGAACACATTCTTCATCATCTAATGAGCACATGATTTTATTTTATGGCTAACTTAGATTATCTCTGAATCACAACAAGTATTCTGAGTATTTTCCACACTAACAGTCATAAGAAAGTTTCAGGATATGTCACCTGTCCGCCCCCTCCCCAAAAGATACCTTACCAAGGAGTAGCTCTTCTTTATAGAATAATAGTAGCTAATGTATACAGGATAAGTGATTAAATAGGAAAAAAAATCACCTTGGGAAAACCACTAATGTGATAGTTCACTAAGAATAGGATCATAGATTATTGCTAAAACTTTTGGGTGAAGGGAATTGGAAAACAGGATACTCACACTTTCTCAGATATTACTTACCGATGACAAAGCAGGAAGAGCACCTTTACAAAGAAGAACTGCTGGGACCATCTCAGCTAATGATCAATTTGGCATCATCAATAGTGGACACTTGGATGTGCCTCTTGCTGGGAAGCGGTGGGAAGAAGAGTCTTATCCTCGTGGTAAAGCTTTGCCCAGACTTCTGCCTGGATCTAACAATGAGGGAAAGTTTAGACAAACCAAGATCAAAGACCATTCTATAAGATACTTGGTCTTTACTGTTTAAAAATATCAATGTCATAAATGAAAAAGAAAAGTGACAAATCTACTCTAGATTAAAGAGATTAACAAGGCATGACTACTAAGGGCAAAACAGGTAGTTCCCCTTCCCAGAGCAAAACTGCGAGCATCTTTGTGTCTGGGGAATGATGAGAAAAGCCGAAATGCAAACAAACAGAAAACCCCACATGCTTTGTGCAGGATGCAGCGCTGAAAGGAGGATCAGATATCTGATATTTTATCATAAAGACCTGGGATGGGAAAGTGACTACCTCAGGAGCTCTGCCCTTCCTGCTCCAGACACACGTGCCTCTTTCTTGCACACACCTGGCATGTCCCTGTCTCAAACATGTTGCATTTTCTCTTGTTCCTCCTGCAGGTAGGCACGAGTCTCATTCTCTCTCACTTCCTTTGAGCTCTTTGCTCAAATTCCCTCCTCTGCCCACCCTACCATTGGAACCCCATCGTCCCCATCATCTATCATCTTTCCCACTTGATTTTTCTCCACAATGCTTTTTTGCTAACATACTATATACTTTACTTACTCATCTTTATTTTATTTTTGTCACCCTATCCCCAGAATGTAAACACTTTAAAAACAGGAAAGTTTTTCTCTTCTCTTAACTAGTTTTGAGTGCCTGCTGTATGCCAGCATTGTGTCACATGCAACATTCCCTGCCTGCCTGGAGATTTCAGTCTTCTTGTCTGCGTGGAGCCTTTTCATAGCCCAAGAATTCTAAAACAGCAAGTGTGACCTTAGAAACTTCTTCAACCTGTGGTGGCCACAAAAATTGGCATAATTCTCCTAAGGCTTCACAGCATGAGTTTTACTTTCTTCCTCCCTGGCTGAAGGCTTAGGCAAGGCTGACCATCCCTTCATGTTTGGTTCCTGCTCTGGATGCTAGATCTGCTTTACATTCGAATTTGTACTACAGACCCATTGTCAATAAACTGTGCATTCTGAAGACTCTTCCCACAGAGGAAATTCTTTTGTACTCAGCCAAATATGCTTTCTTCTTCCACCCCTCTCATGAAAACTCACCCTATTTTAAAAATGACTGGTAAGGATTGAATTTGCAGCCCTAGAACATGGAATGGTGAAAAGTTAACTGGCCCCATAGGAATTTAACCTCTCACTGTAGACTCAGAACTGCATCACCTTTAATCTCTAATACTGTAACTGAGAAAGAATCGTGCAGTTCTGATGTCATGAATCAGTGGTGAAGTGAGTGGCTCCATCAAGAGGTAGTGAGAGGATCCCCTTGTAGAGCTGCTGAGCTGCAGGTGGACACTGAGTGTTCTCTTTACCTGAGACCCAAGCTGAAAGGACTGCAGAAGTTCCTGAATAGGTCTGTTTGCAAGATTCAATATTTTTCCACTTAGATAAAAATTAAGAGACTCGGCTAGACATGTTCAACTGCCCATCCCTTCTCTCTTGCATCAGTAAATCCAGCATCGCATACTTCTCTCCTGTTAGTTCCATGATAAACTAGGCAATCAGAATGTCACTGCCCGCCACTCAGTTTATTATATAGACTCCCTAGTACTTGACACAACACATCAGCAAGATTCTGGTGACCTGCATAGGTCTCTCTCGCTGCTTCAATGCACACACACAGAATGTCAAACCATGTTAAGAAATATTGATGAAGCCAGTGTTGTCCCAAGAGTGATGGGCCTCCAGGGGAGGAGGACAGACAGGAATAGAAAAGCTCACAGAAAGCACTCAAGGGAGATGTCAGTGAACCTTAAAGAAACCCTTCAAGCACATCAGAGTTTTGAGGCAAACATTAAAAATAATGGAATATTTGTAAAGAGACGTATATTTGCCAGGAAGCAGGGTAAATGAGGTGTGAGACCAAGCAGGAGAGCTCTGCATGTGGGTTTTTCAAAAATTGTATTTTGTTTATAACTGACAGATAATTATTGCACATGTTTATAGGGTACACTATGATGTTTCATATATTTGCCAGGAAGCAGGGTAAATGAGGTGTGAGACCAAGCAGGAGAGCTCTGCATGTGGGTTTTTCAAAAATTATATTTTGTTTATAACTGACAGATAATTATTGCACATGTTTATAGGGTACACTATGATGTTTCAATACATGGATACATTGCATATTGATCAAACCAGGGTATTTAGCATATCCCTTAGCTCAAACATTTTTAATTTCTTTGTGGTGATTGAGGCAAAGGGCTGGGAAGGAGGGAAACACAATCTCACAGTCTTCCTTTATGGCCAGGTTTCTGTCAAGTAAAGTCAAGAGAATTAAAGCATAGATTGAACAATTGTTCTGGTCTAACAAAGATCTATCCCCCGTCTTCCACACCTATTTGTGGTAATACTCTCCTGGTTTTCTTTTGCTAATAACCCATCTCTTACTCTCAAATCATGTTGAGATACAGATAGAGAGATCTTGCCCCATCATCAGGTCCAGAAATTGTCATGTGACTCAGGAATGACCAATCTGATTATCACATCTGATTGGCTGAGGGGTAGACATGTGACCCAAGTCAGGACACCTGAGCCAATGAAATTTGTTTCATAGGCCTTCATTAGAATCTCTGAGAAACAGAACATTTATTTTGTTGACCTGAAACTCATAGGATGTAAATCTCGAGCTACAGGGCCCGCATAAAATGGGAGCCATCTTCATAGTGCAGTCAAAACAGAATGCAGATCAGAAACATGAGAAAGGCTATTTTAATCATGACATCACTTCAATTCAGTCTTGCCCTAAAGTTTTTTAATTTGATGAGTCAATAACTTACTTTTTGCTTTAACCCGTTTGTACTAGATTTCTGCAACAAAATGAGTCCATACTTCTAACAAGAATTCATAGACTTCTTTCTGTCAGTGCCTTAACCCTGAAGAGAATGTTTTTCTCTCCATGTTCTTACTTAAGTGTGCAACATCTGTTTTGAAAGTACCATTTCCCATATGGTATGAGATTAGAAAACTCCCCTTTTTTTCTCAGCTGCCTGAAATTATTTATTTCGTTTGCCAGGATATCCACAATCTACATCCTTATCGCTTTTCCCCAGAGTTTCTATGTGTCTCTGACCTCCAGTAGCCTCCTCTCAGGATTAAGTTTCCCGTGCTTACATTCTGATGACTCATGCTAGCGAATTGAATACTTGCTCATCTACTTTTTCTCAACAACTCTGATTTTCCTCTTTACCCAAAATAAACCCAATAACCTGCAGTCTGGAAGCTGACCTCTGCTAAATCCAAGTTCTTTAATCTCTAACTTCTGTACTTACAGACCATGGATGAAAACCTTCCTTTGTCAAACAAATAACTTACTTATCCCAACAGACAAGACCTGGTAAGAACTTCATGCAATAACAATGGATGCCAGACAAATGCTTGTTTATATTTCCTGCAAGTGAGAGGCTGTTTCCCTGGAAGAGAATTCAGTTGCCATAAACAGACTTTTAAACTAATATAATTTTAAAAGATTTTTAAACAGTATGTTGCCTGTAATAGACAATACACCTAACTCACAAGGTGAAGTCATTTCACCCATGCTTCAGATACATGCAGTCCAAGTGCAAAGCCACAGATCTTGTGGTTCTTCAGATAAAGGACAGAGCTGGGCAGGGGGTTTCATGCTGGGAAAGTCAGATACCTTCTCTGGTACTCTTTCAATCCCTGCATCTAGGGAACATGCAGCCCTCACCCACAGGTTTAGTCTAACTCAGTCTCATTGCTCATTCATATCTCTGTATGGGCAAACAAGCTTTATGACCCTCTGGAAAATCTGTTAACACAGCAGTATGTCAGGTTTATTTAAGGACATAAGCTGACATTCTGGTTTCAGTATTACTTGCTTTGTTTCCTATTGTCAGGACACTGCCACATACTCCAGTTCCTGTAACTGAGTCTGGCCTGACAACCCAGAATACAAGAGCAACCAACATTTTCATCTGTGCTGAAGTACCACCCCCAATGTCTGGTCTTTGTGCAGTGCTGTCTATCAGCCCTCTCCCCATTCTGCTGACAGCCAATAACTGCCCAGTATAGTATTTAATAACATAATCTCTGGAGTTAGACCTGCATTCTATGCCTGTCTCTTCAACTTGTTGCTGTGCAACCTCAGATAGTATTTTATCTCTACTAGCCTCATTTGTAAATCAGAAAACTTGTTTACTTTGGGATTGTTATGTATTTATCCAATAAGATAAAATTTCATTGTAGATTAATCAAACAATGGTAGCAGATGTAGCACAGACATTTCCTGCAACATAGTAGAGGATTAATTACTAAAATTTCAACATTAGTGAGTTGATGTGGTGAATTATATCTTATGCTGGAGGAAGAGATCACACTAGTAGGCTCAGTGTATCAGCCATCTGGGATATACAGAGGAAATTGTAGAAATAAGGAGTTTGGATGACTATTGCTAAGCAATACTGAAGGTCTACAGAAAGATAATGAACAACTGAGGAAGAGTAACAGGCACATCAAAAACCAAAGGGCCTCTATGTTTGCATCCAAAGAAATTCCCATCTCCTGTAGTGTGTGGGCAAAGAAAAAAGAGAACCAAGATCAGGGCTAATAGTGTGGCTGATCTTCAATAACATTTAAAAACCACCCAAGACAGGTAGGTATGCCATATTTAGGACTTCTGTTGACCGTAAGTTTCCCAAGGCACAAAATTAAATCCTGAATGCCACATGGCTCTTGTATGGAAAAGTCGCTAAACTAATGAGCAAATCTAGCCTGCTGTCCAGCATTAAAATTGCAACCAGTAAATGTGCTTCCTGGTGAATGTGAACTGCCCCAGTTCCTCAAAGGTTTTAGAGAGCAACTGATTCCATAATGAGAGTTAGAGATACTCTAGACATTGCGGGAGTAGAGTAAGCAGGACTGTGACATGTACGTCAACTCCAGCCCATTTACCATAGTTCCCTAGAACCTCATTTTGAGATATATTCTCAGGCTGTGCCTTGCCTCATGCCAAAGATTAATGTTGAACAAAGACTTGACAGCATCAGCATAGCCATCTCACAGTCATTGCCATTGACAAAGGGTAAGAGGGATATTACATTTGCTTGGGTTATGACCATAAGGAAAAGAAAAAGCAAAGGCTTTCATTTAGGTCATTAATTTGGGGTGCGAACTTAGGAAAGGGATAAATAAGGGAATAGAAGAGAAAAAGCCAATTTAAAGAGGCATTATTGAACTGGCAACTACTATGGTCAACTTAAGCATTTTAGAATATTTCACCTGAAGCATGAAAAGGGAAGGCAATCACCAAATTACCGATCCAATTTTTGTGTGAGACATGAAATGAGGCTCTGTCAGTTTTCACTTACATTAAACAAGTCCAAGATTATAAGGAATATCATTGCTGCAGTGAACGGTGTAAAAAATGCAGCCAGTAGGATGAAAACTTGTACAAAAGAGGTGTCTGATGGACACCTTCACCCACTTATTAATATGTTTCATTTTTTTCTTCCAAATTTTATTTTATTTTGTCGATATACAATGTGGTTGATTATTGTGGCCCATTACCGAAACCTCCCTCCCTCCTTTCTCTCCCAGCTCCCTCCCAACAATGTCCTTTCTGTTTGCTTGTTGTATCAACTTCAAGAATTGTAATTGTTGTGTCTTTTTCCTTCCCCCCCACCCCCGTTCTCTCCCCGCTCCCTCCCAACAATGTCCTTTCTGTTCGCTTGTTGTATCAACTTCAAGAATTGTAATTGTTGTGTCTTTTTCCTTCCCCCCCACCCCCGTTTTTTTTTTTGTTATTTATTTATTTATTTTTAGCTCCCACCAATAAGTGAGAACATGTGATATTTCTCTTTCTGTGCCTGACCCGTTTCACTTAATATAATTCTCTCTAGGTCCATCCATGTTGTTGCCAATGGCAGTATTTCATTCTTTTTTATAGCTGAGTAGTATTCCATCATGTAGATATACCACAATTTCTGTATCCACTCCTCTGATGATGGACATTTGGGCTGGATCCAACTCTTGGCTATTGTAAAGAGCGCTGCAATGAACATTGGGGAACAGGTATACCTTCACTTGATGATTTCCATTCCTCTGGGTATATTCCCAGCAGTGGGATAGCTGGGTCATATGGTAGATCTATCTGCAATTGTTTGAGGAACCTCCATACCATTTTCCATAGAGGCTGCACCATTTTACAGTCCCACCAACAATGTATGAGAGTTCCTTTTTCTCTGCAACCACTTATTAATTTTAATTTTCATTACAGCCTGTGCTGGTTCTTTCTTCAAATCTCCATTAAATATTACCATTTAAAGAGAGCATGCACAACTATTGTGATTTTCTCAGGAATTACATTTCTTGGATTCACAGTTCAATTATTTGGTACAAATCTAAATGTGAAACCCAAATGTTTCAGAGAGGCACAGTAAATCACGTCATCCAAGCTTAAGATGAAGCTACTACCCAGGAAACAATGTCAATGAAATAAAATTAATAATGCAGCATGCTAAACAATTCGGATAAAAACAATACTCCCTGCAAAAGATATTAGCCCAAGATGTACTTATTCTCTTTTCTGGAAAACTATGATTCCCCCAAGGTTTTAAGGAATCCTATAATAATAATAATAATATAGCAGAATCATGATAAATGTCATACGTTTTTGATGAGCGTGCAAATTTATAGAATTTTAAAATTTAAGATAGTGTATTTCTATTTCTTTTAGCCATAGTGAAGTAATTTTCTTATTTATTATTATAATGTTTTAATACTTTCACTAATCCATGTATCATAAAATGGGAATTTTTTTACCCACTCTAATCAGTCATTTTCCATATTCCAGAAAGCAAAACTGCTGTTTTCTGAGGATTCCAGAGACAGACGTAAGGTCAGCTGCTGTTGTCATCATCTCCTCTTTGGTCTGATTTGGGTTACCAGTACAGGTAGTGGAATGCTTCTGATGCCTTAGAGACCCTTGACTTTGCAGAGGATAGAGAGGCCTGTTATTGGGAGCCAATGAATCTGCCATAAGGGCACATACATTTTCTCAACAAGCCCATAGGGAGCCTGTGAAGCTGCTCACTTCACCTCTTTCATCTTGACTCTTGGGAACAAACTATCACTTACCGAGCAGGCAAGCCATGTTTGAAATAATCAGATCAAGACACACAAGAGTAATTTATGTACTACTGGGTGTGATCCAGCTTGCTTTTTCTGTTTCCTACAAAGAACATTTGGATGCATATGCAAAATGTGCTAGATCAAGGAAAGAAACACTTAAAATACTATGTTAATAAATTTACAAATTCCTAAGTGAAATAGGTTCCCATAGAACTTCCTCATTTGATGTTATTTTCTGAGAGCCGTAGTATAAAGGAAAGAGTATACAATAGCATAAATGACCATGATGAGCAGGAAGATTGGCCAGAATTCAGAACAATGAGTCCCAGAAGACCAAATATAGTCTATAATAGGAAGCTTGAATGTGTAGTTCTATTCTCAAATAAAACCTTTAGGAATGCAGGGTTCCAGTCATTCTGTGGAATATTGTGAGTTCTAATACCAAAGATGTAGGGTGGAGGACACCGGAAGAGAAAGAGAGAAAGAAAATCAAAGAAAGTGAGATTATCTATGATTGGAATTACAAGGCACAAATGCCACCACTCCCATCTCCCACAGAGAGAAATAATGACAGAAATAATTAATGTGTCATAAAACTCTTTCCTTCTGAATACTAGGAAAGCCACAAAATTCTTGTCAGAAAAATTTCATGAGTGTAGAACTGCTGTTACTAGAGGCTGGGAAAGGGACGGGGGAGAACGTATAGTGAGAGGTTGGTTAATAGACACAAAACCACAGCTAGACAGAAAAAATAAGTTCTAGTGGTGTACAGTAGCGTTAGGCATCTATAGTTAATAATTTATTGTACATTCTCAAATGGCTAGAAGACAGGAGCTTAAATGTTCTCATTACAAAGAAACGATAAATTTTTTCAATAATGAATTTGCTAACTACCTGATCTGATCACTATGCATTGTGTACATTTATTGAAATGTACTCCATGCATTTATTGACTCTGTATTCCATAAATTTGTACAATCAATTTATTTCAATTAAAACAAAGAAAAAGAAAGAAAACTCTTTGTGCAACCACATCCAAATTTTCAAGGAAAATCTTATTTGTTGTCTCTGATGATCTATGACCCTAATCAGTGTCAGGTGGAATTGTGTAAAATAATGTATCCTACTCTATTGGGACATTTTGAACAGTCAGAAAAGGGTTATTTCATAAACTTCTTAGAATGGTCCCCTGTCTCCATTTTTACAATACTTCTGTCTAAACCTGTTTTATTACTTTGTCATGCCATGTGCTATCATGAGAGTTTATCTTTCCCTGTAGTATTACTGTCTTAGTTGATAACACTTTCACATAAATTACTGTTTGTGATGCTTATAACAACACTATGAGGTAAGTAATGCAGTTTAATTTTTTTCCACTGACACAAGTAAAGTGGGGGTTGTGTGCGAATAAAATTAAGGCACACCTCAGTTTCTTACCTTTAGTAGCAACTAACATGAAAAGTTAGAACTTCATCCACAGTAGTTGGCTTTAATTAATGTTACATATTGGAAAATCTGCCTTGGATTAATGCTTTTAAAAGTTAGCTAATGCAAGGACCTTGAAAACTATGAGAAAAATCATTTATAAAGTTTCTTCCAAAAATAGCCCCTATAGATCCCATGGCTATGTCTAGAAAGGGTCTTCCTAACTTTCCTAAGGTTTTCAATCTGCCTTTTAAGAGCTGAAAGACACCCAGTTTAATCCATCAGTTCTTCCCCCAGCATTAACAATATACTAAAAGTTTAACAGAATAGCAGCCCAAAAATTACACAGTGATATACCATGGGAGAGGAGTTTAGTTCCTGATCCTCTAGGCACTTATTTTTGCAGTTAAACAAAATCATTTAATTTTTAAAGCTGTCTTAAATAGAATGGATACAAATGCTATTAGGCACCAGGAAATTGCCAGCCTTTACTAAATCTGTGGTGCCAATGTTCAACTTAAACATATTCTCATGCATTTTGTGTCATTAAAATATGTCATTTGTGGTCACATTGAAAGCAAGTAATTTCAGAAAGGACCTGTGATCTAAATTAATGTTCCCTCTATCCCATAATCAGTTTCTTCTAGAAACAATGAGTCCAGAATTCATGACTGGATAAAACAGTTTAAAATATTTTCTTTAAAGGAAGAAAAATATTTCAGAAGGAAAAAATAAAAAATCCTCAAATTGAATGGAAGAATGACTAAGGGGCATGATACACCAAAGTCTTTCTGTGGTGAAATGTCAGGTTGTCTTGCCACAATGTAAACAGAGTTATAATAATATATATCCATGCTTAGAAATGCTTCCTAAGATTTTTTTTAATGTATAAACATTTATTGAGCACCAGTTGTATGTCTTCTCCTGTGCTTGGCACTTTTGTTATCTCATGAGATTTTCACAACTGTAGTGCAGTAACTTTGGGGGATTCAAATCACTCTCTCCACAAGAGAATCATTTTTGAACACTACAGTATTTTGGCTTATTTATTGGTTTAATTATGGCATGATCTCACTGCTTCCAAGGAGCAAAATAAAAATGGCATTAGTACAGCATCGTAAAAAGAGGCCTGGGTTCAGAGTGGAGATGATGGGAATTAGGTAGGAATCCTTAAGAGGTGTAGCTAAAGATAAGAAATGGAACTGAGAAAGCAAACCTCAGTGCACTCCAGGCAAAGAGCATGATGTGAATGGCTCCCTCGGGCAGTTCTTGGCTGTGTTATTCTCGAATGTCACAGAATACTTAAAAATATGCAGTTATTTGACCTGATGTTCAAGATCCAATGTCAATTTAATGAGTGGCCCAGTGCTGAATTATAGGATTTTTTTGGTAAACATTAATTTGTTTCCATGAATGAAGACAGAAGGCACATTTAGCAGTATATAGGTGACTACCAGCAGAGAAAGAAAAAGTATCAATGCTCAAAATCATCCATAGGGCATCCAGCTAAGAGGGAGAGTGAATATCAATGCTTTAAAGAAGAAGAAGAAGAAATTCATCATTGTTTAATAGAGCATTTTAGAATTTAAATTTTGAAAATACAAATTCATAAGTCCAAGAAAGAGGAGCTCCAGTTTAAGAATAATTAGTTTTGTAGAAAATCTTGAAAGGACCATTGATCTCTGTTGGTTATTAACTTGTAGTCCAACCCGCAGAACAGTAAAAAAAAAAAAAAGCAATAATTATCTAAAGTTTTGACATCTTTATTCTTATCATTCTTAGCTGCATGATTCCTTCGTGCCAAGTATTGTGTTAGGCACTTCATATAAAATATTTCATTTAGTTTTCACAATAATCTTGTGAGATTAATATGGTTACCTCCACTTTGCAGCCAGGATTCAAACACAGGTGTGCTAGTGCTAAAGTTCCTGCTCTTAATTTCACACCACACTGTCCCCTAGGAATGTCTATCAAGGGACCATGGAATGAACAGGTCAGATGATCTTGGGAGCAAATTAGATATAGCCATCAGCATAGGACCACAAAAATAAGGAAAATGTTTGAAAACTGGCCCATGCACAAAACAAATTTAAATTTTCTTAATAAGCTAATGTAACTCTTTTAAAGGTAAATAATTTGTCTAGAGAAGATAATATGTGGAGACTATACTATGTATCATTATACAGATACAGAGCGGTCTGTGACTTGATTCTACTCTGGAAATCTGAAAATGCATTGAGAGTTCATTGATGTAGAGAGGCAAATTTTGCCTGGTACAAAGAGGAAACAATAATTTCAGAACCATACAATCTAGTGGATAGCTTTATAAACAAGCCAACTCTCTATCATTGGCAATGCTTGAGACAACTCAAGATGCATGTAAAGATTGCCAGAGAGAAATGACGCCACCAATTTCTGTGTTTATCTTTTCATCCATTCCTCACCTAACTCATCAAATCAAGGTCCTGGACAGTGTTGAATTTCTTTATCGGTGTATGGAGGGTCAGGAAACAAGTATCTGAGGCTATGTCAATTCTCATTCTGTTAATTGATCACCATCAGCCTTCTTTCTTGTTGCTTCTTTTATATATTTTTTTTAGTTTATTAAATTAATGTGTCTTATAGAGTAGCTAGAGTAGTGGTGTAGTTTAACGATTTTACCATGCCTTTCTTCTCTGTGTATACATATCTACTATAAAAATGTAAAAGAGCATTTTTAATAATCTCTCATTAGCATTTTATTTTTTGTGGAGTTTCACCGCAAATTTTTAGAATGAAATTTGCACAAGTGACTTAATTACAAAATACCAGTTTTATCCACTAGAGGCTGAATTCAGAAAGAAACCTCATATGAATACATCAACGACAGATTTTCTCTCAATTACTTCTATTCGCATCTCTTCTAAATTAACATTATTTTCTGAATTCTCAGTCATGATTTACAATATCACCAGCTACCAACTTTCCACAATCAGGATTCTTAGATTTGCTCTGAAACTCATCTTCTCTTTTATTCCCCTCCTCCAACAAAACTAATCAATAATCAACAATTAAATGACAAACAGTCAATGTTTAAATTCTGTTGGTTTTACCACAAAACTTTCTCCTGAATCTAGACACATCTTGGTCATGCACTATCATTTCCCTAAATCAGCATCCCTTGATCTCTTTTGCTCTCACAATAGACTTCCCTCTGGTCTCTGACTTTCCCCTTTAGTCCGTCAGACTAGCCTAGAGGATGCCCTCTCTAGATGTATCTTTAGAAAAGCAACAATCCCTCAAGCCTGCAGGTTTACTCTACACGTTGTACTGGGTATACAAAATCAATTATCATCTTTTCCTCACTACCACTGTTACGACTGAAGCTTGCCTTTTCTCCCCATGCCTGCTATGTTCTCAACTGCTGTGGTCTGAAAGTTGGTGTCCCCCCAAAATTTATATGTTGGAACCTAGTACCCAATGTGATAATGTTAATAGGTGAGGTCTTTGGGAAGTGATTGTCATGAGAGCCCCACTCTCATGAATGGGATTAATGCCTGTATCAGTCCATTTCTGTTACTTATAGCAGAATACCTGAAACTAGGTAATGTGTAATGAAAATGAAATTTATTTCTGACAGTTTGGAAGGCTGAGAAGTCCGCAGTCCAGGGAGTGCATCTGATGAGGGCCTTCTTCTGGGTGGGAACTCTCTACAGGGTCCCATGGCAACTAGGGTATCACATGGCAAGAATGGCAAGAGAAAGAGAAAGCTAACCTTCTGACTCACTCTCCTTATAAAGCCATCACAACCACACCAGTGACAACCCATTAAGCCATCAACCCATTACTCCATGAATAGATCAATCCATTCACAAGGACACAGTCCTCACAATCCAATCACCTCTTAAAGGCCCCACCTTCCATCACCATATTGGGGATAAGTTTCAACATGAGCTTGCAGGACCCCCCCACCCACCATAGCAGTGCCCTTATAAGAGACTCAACAGAACTCCTTTTCTTCTTCTGACATGTGAGATCACTTACAAGGCCCATCTCTGAAGAAGAGGACCCTCAATAGATGCTGAAGTGCTGACTCTTTGACCTTGGACTTCCCAGCCTCCAGAACCGTAGGTAATACATTCTGTTGTTTATAAATCAACCAGTGTAAAGTATTTTGTTACAGCAGCCCCAAATGACTAAGATACTACAGAAAGAGACTGATCAGCTTCCTGAGGTACCAATCTATAAACTATTGCTCAAATGTACCAAGAAGGAGATCACCTTTCAGAGAAAATAATGCATTTATTTAAAGGAGTATTTTGGTAGGCTGCTTGAGGTCTGCAATTAGACTTCTAAAAGTCAAGACTGAGTTATACCAGGCCACTTTCTAAGGAGGATGTGATTCGTTTACTGAAAAATTTTTGTTCTTCTGAGAGGGGGTTCTGGTGTCAAGATGAACTGCTAGGATAAGAGACAGAGCAGTCCCTCAGGTGTGCTCTTTTTGATCATTAACTCCAATTAGTTATAAAGCATTAATTTCTAAATAAGTAAATATAAATAAACAGATAAGTGAATAAACAAATAAGTACATAAACAAACAATGCCAGCTTGAAGGAGCTCCTCCTTATGATCCTGCCCTTTCACCTACTTGCCCAAGACTGGCCCTTTTCGGGTTCTGAAAGTCTCCCCGTACCCTGGATATGCTGGTCATTTACAGGGCTGTGCCCTTGCCCACTTTATTTCCTGTGTCAAAAATGACCATCTCCTCCCTCACTCTCATTCCCCACTCCTATGAATGCTCTTCTCATCCCCAATAACCGAGCCGAAAGAATATAAACTTTTCCTTATGGCCCTCGGCATTAATTTGCTATTTTATCTATAGCCTGGATGTATTTGTTCACACCACTTTATTTTTATTATTTATCATCTTGATTGTGATATGTATTTTCACAAGTCTATTTCCAATAACAGTCTTCAAGTTACTACAGGTCAAGAATAATGTCTTATTTATTTTTATTTCTTTAATGTTTAATTCAGTATCTGTCACTGGCCAAATGCTCAATTAATACTTGTTGAATTAATTGAATTAGTTTCTGTATTGCATTACCTCTTAAATTCTATGAAGGGTGTTCTAGCCTTGACTGAGTCACTAACCCACTCAGTAACTTAAAAAAATAACAATGACAGGACATGTCCACCTACATTGAAGCACTATTTGAAGAATCAAGGATTAAAGTATGGAAAATGATACATTGCAGTAAAGCACTCTATCAACAAACTGACGTTGTCTAGCATTAAACATCATTCAGTCATATAAGATTATTTGTTGAATTGAGTGGAATGGATCAGTGGTAGATTAAGATCTGTGCTAAAAACAAGCAAACAAAAACACATCAATGCAAAAGTGCAAGGTGTTTAATTATAGGCTCGTGTACACTAATCAAAGAGAGCAATCGGCAAAGATGGCATTATCAATGTCATCTTTTCTAAGGAAATCTCCAAAAGCTTGGCATTCACAGTCAGTGAGCAGGTAGGTCCAGAACACATCCACAATAATTTTGCATTCTCTGAGATACTCTTGGACATGTAAAATAATCTAGGAAATGTATTTATATAGAAAGGACAAAAATGGGCAACATCAGTACAGAGCAAAAATAGCAATGGCATAGACATAGACCTTTGCAGATTTTTTCAATTACACGGTGCCCTCTTGATAGGAAATATAAAGGGGACAGCCAATACAAGGCCTCAAATGGTACGACCCCAACATGCAAATGCAGTTTTATATGTTACTACACTATCTACTCTTCAAATAATGACAAAATTAAACTAATGAATCAACAAAGCCAATATCTGTCTCACTAAATATTGTACTTATGACCTACTGGTGGTGAATATCTATTGATGTTGGCCAACATACGTTATTTTGTTAAATATCCTCGATTTGCAGAATGTACCCATATCCTTAATCTCATCCCCTGTTGTTTTACTGGGACTGACCACTGGGAGTGGACAGGTGAGCCCAGCTATCCTCTTTGCTACACAAAGCATCTTGTGTGGACATATGACCTAAGTTGAGTGATGGGAATTTTACCCAATCCAGTTGAACCATTGCAAAAGAGAGACTCCCTTGTTGTTAGGATTGTCTAGTAGGTGGGATTGAGGTCCAGGGCTACTGGTGTCCATTTTTCTTCTATGAATGAAGAGCTTGTGTCAGGATTAAATCAACACTGAGGAAGACAGATGAGAGAAACAGAGAAATACTTCCAATGACATTGTTTACTATTATACCTGAACAGGAGCCATTTTTTCCATTTAATCCAATTGTATTTAGTTTTCTGTTACTTGCAATCAAGATTCTTGCATAATACATCCCTAAAAGTCCTGTATCGTGTCCTCTCTCTAGAGCTGTGCTCATTCTGCTCCATTTACATGTAAGCTTCATATGTAGCTTTTCCTCAAGTCCCTGATTAAGACTTACCTCCTCTGAGTAACCACTTCCCAATCTAGCAAAAGGTGAAGGCCCTTTCTTCTGGCCTCTAAGAGCACTAGTGGTCAAAAACTCTGAAATGCACTTAGCATGGGTTTCAAGGTCTTGGAGCCCTCTTTTGTAATTCAGACATCAGTAGGAGACCACACCTCCAACTCTCCATGCTGTGCTCTTCAACCCCTCATTATACTGCTCTTCAGAGATCTGTATTAATATGGTGTGAATTACCACAGACACAGCACTTCAAAAGTCCACACCCTTCCCATGATCTCTCAAAGTCAGGGGACTTCATTTCACCTAAGCCTCTCAGCTTCTGTCTCAGGATCTGCTCAACGTGTTTATGTTCGTCTTTTTTTTTTTTTTTTAAACCCTTGTTTATTTTATTTTATTTTTTAATTTTATTTTATTTTGTCAATATGCAATGTGGTTGATTATTGTGGCTCATTGCCGAAACCTCCCTCCCTCCTTCCCAACAACCTCATTTCTGTTCACTTGTCATAACAATCAAACCCTTGTTTATTTTATTTTATTTTTTAATTTAATTTTATTTTGTCAATATGCAATGTGGTTGATTATTGTGGCCCATTGCCGAAACCTCCCTCCCTCCTTCCCAACAACCTCATTTCTGTTCACTTGTCATAACACCTTCAAGGAACTGTGATTGTTGTGTCTTCTTCCCTCCCCCTCCAGTTTATTTGTGTATTTATTTATTTATTTTAGCTCCCACAAATAAGTGAGAACATGTGATATTTCTCTTTCTGTGCCAAGAGTTTGAAATTTAGAATCATAAGTCATGGGTGCCATCAAAAGAAAGCGCACCATACAATGAAGCTTTCCACCACCTTTCTGCTCTCGTCACTTGTTGTGCTTTTCGCCTAATCCCACATTTGTCCATCTCCATCCCACTTCCCAGGAGCAAAATAAAACCTTCTTATTTTCCTGATCGTCTCAGTTTATTCAACACCTTTTTGTGTGTTTTCTGAACATATACAATACCCAAGTGTTTGTTGAGCACTATTTCCCAAATCAATATTTTGCTCTCGCTAAGAATTCCAATATATACAATTATACTCACTTCACTGTTTAAGCATGTGTTGTTTTTCTAACTTGATTCGAAGACCTTCTATAAACAATGCAGTGAAGGATAAAAGCGTTTATCTTTATAGATAATTGTTCTGGGTTTGAATTCTGGCTCTATTGCTTTCCGGTTGTGCAGTCTTCAGCAAGTCGCTTAAGCTCTGTAACCCTGGGAGTATTCAACTACTGGTATATATAGTTAAAAACTCACAATACCTCAAAGGTGGAATAGTGCACCTGAAATGCCCTGCACACAGTGGGACCTCAATGTATGTTATTTTCCTAATCTGTCTCAGTTTACACTTAGCACTTACCAAATTGCTTGACACAGCAGTTTCTGAATAAATAACTAATTGTTTAATACGGTGTTGCTCCTGGATTACAGCATAGTACTACACTGCAGATGAAAACTGGGCTCCCCACACACTGTGATTCTGAAAGGCCCCTGCAGGCTATCCCATCATTTATATCCCCAAATGGTCCTCTATACTGGCGTGACATATACTGATACGTTGCTTTAAATTTAGTACTTTCTGGTTGTTTTCAAAAGCTATGATTCATAAATACAAATAAGAATATCAAAATAAAAAATGAGATTTGTGTGTGTGCATGTTTGAAAAACTGGAAGAACTATGAGGAAGAAAGATTCTTTATAAATAAAATAATAAAAAACCTCCTCTTTAGAAATATTAAAAATGTGCACTTTTTATAAGCACACCCACAAGAATTACTGCTTATCCCATTGCCCAGCAAAATTCCCCTATAATGCCAAAGATATTACAATTAATACTAGTGCCCAGAGAAGCAGGTGGCCCATCTCTAATTCTTACTGTACCATTGGATATACCAAATTAAATCTTGCTCCAAAACTCAAATCCTCATTATATTTATTTAATAGAAAGAACACAGTGGCATTCATAGGCAAAGATAAAGTTTCAATGAATACAGGACAACTGCCAGTTTGGAATTTTGTTGTTTCAGAACACTGTAATCTAATTGTGTTTTGTTTTACTTCCATTAAAAAAATAAAAATTAAAGTGTCAAAAAAATTAGAACTATATGCATCAAGTGAGGTTTGGTGTTCCTAATAAAAAGAAAAAAATTCTTCAATAAACAATTTTCTTCAGATGAGTATAATTAATTCAATGTAAGAAATTGAACTTTCCAATGAAACACTACATACAAGGATTATTTGTACAAAATGCAAAAAGAAGTCTCTCTCCCCCTCTTTCTTGCTTTCTTGCCTCCTTTC
This sequence comes from Galeopterus variegatus, assembly GCF_000696425.1. NCBI lineage: Eukaryota > Metazoa > Chordata > Mammalia > Dermoptera > Cynocephalidae > Galeopterus > Galeopterus variegatus. Next base: position 31,913 of record NW_007738198.1, read on the forward strand.
GAAAAGCACAGAAAGGGAGAAAGAAAAGGAAGGCAGAAGGGGTAGGAGGGAGGGGGGCAAGGACATTCCAAGCTATTGTAAATTGATCATAAAAATGTCTTCGATTTTCCATGCCTCCCTGTATGCACATCCTTTGCAGTGTGACTTTGCAGGTCCTCCCATTAAGAGTTGAGATTCATTGCACCACACTTTATATCTGGGTTGGGTTTTTTATTAGTTTTGGCCAATAAACTGAGGTGGAAGTGATACTGTGCCTGTTCTAATCAAGGCTTCAAAAGAAAAATCAGTTATCTCTCACTATATAGTATATCACCCCACAATTCAATGGCTTAAAACAGTTTGCATTTTTTATTGCTCAGAAGTGAGCTGAGGAGCTTTGCTGATCTGGACCATGTATGGTCAATCCTGGCAGGGCTTGTTCACCATGCATCAGGCAATCCTGGGCTTTTTCAAGTGACGGTAGCAGGTTTTCAACAGAATTAGCACAAGTGAGGCAGGCTTCTTAATCCTTACACTTGGCACTGGCATAATGTCACGTTGACTCATCATGTTTCCCAGCACAATTCAAAAGACCAGTCTAGATTCAAGGGGTAGGAAAAGAGACTTCACTTCTTGATAGATGGAGCTTCACATATTAAAGGGTATGCATAAGTAAGAAGAGATAACTGAGATCATTTTTGTAATTAATCTAACACAAGAGACTCTAAACACTTGGCTCGCCCTTTTGGAACCCTACCTCTGCCATGAGAATAAGGCCAACCAGCCTTCTAGTGAGACACACAGCCCAACGTTCTAGACAACCTAGCCAAGTTCCAGTCAATTTCCAGGTGTGTGAGGAAGACCACCCTTGACCAGACAGCCTCCAAATAACTAGGTAGCTCACCAAGATGCAGCAGGAAAAAAAGAAAAGCTAAAAAGCACTCATCTGACCCAACCCAATTGTTGACCCACAGAATATTGAGCTAAATAAATAAAGAAAATAACTGTGAAGCAACCAAGGTTGGGAGAGGCATATTAAGCAGTTGCATTATGGTGTTGACACAGGCTTTCATATAAACGATGTGTCTGTTTTTATGATTAATCAGCAAGACACTGTGGATGGTGCAAAGTGAACATAGAACACAACTTTAGTCCTATGCTACTGACCGTCTTGCTGGTGAGCTGAAACTCCAGGCATCATCTGCCATTGCTGCTGCTTAATATAGGCCTATGTTTGCATACATTAAACTGCTGTTCTACGACCTCTAATTATGAGCTGAGCTCGTGGCATGCTTTGTTTAATATACTTATTTTCATGTACTCTCTGCAAATATTTAACTAAATGCAGTATTTTTACATATTTAATTCAGCCTAGATAGCTAGTATGATTTGGCTCAACTTTTATTTCATCTTTAATATATAATCAGCAGACACCGATTTAAGATGCAGTTTAGTGGGAGAGATTTCTGAGACAGCATTGATTAAATCATTGAAAGGCTGATTTTTTTTTTTTTAAACTATGGTTAGTAACAAATTACTCTCAACACACTCCATAACTGATGAGATTTAAGATGCAGTTTAGTGGGAGAGATTTCTGAGACAGCATTGATTAAATCATTGAAAGGCTGATTTTTTTTTTTTTTTAAACTATGGTTAGTAACAAATTACTCTCAACACACTCCATAACTGATGAAAACACAGACTGAGTAAAGAGTTCCTGTGCTTACATACTGGCTCTACCTCTTACCATCTGGGTAGCCTGAAGCAAATAACCTAATCTTTCTGTGCCTTGATACTTCCGTATATGAAATAGAAATCTTAGTGAGATATCTAACTCACGGGCAGCTGCGAGGACAAAATAAGTTAATATATGTAAAGTTCTTGATATGTATGTTAATATATGTAAAGTCCTTGGCACATGGTCAAATGCAAAAAACGTGTTAGGTATTATCTCGAATCTCAGTCTTTTAATTCTTTCCCTCTCTAGGCTTAACTAGTCTCACTACCTTCCCTTCTCTTGCACATAGTTTCCTTGTCTTTTCTGATGGAACATGTTTTGCTGGACAGGCCCATGAAACACAGATGTCTGATCTTCCTAGGAGGGTTGCTCTGTTCCCCCAGAATTGTGGTTCTCACCTTGGGTCGATTTAATCCTTAGGAGAAATAGTCAATGTGTCCTTAGGATGATAGGAATCTATAAACCTCATATTTTATTTTTATCTTTTATAACCAGCAAATAATTCCTCTTCCTCCTCAGCAGCACACTCCTCAGTCCTCCAAAATAAAGTTATTGGAAGTGAGGATTTGCTGAGAATATGAATATTAGACAGATGGCATTTACTCTAAGCAGATCTTTTAACTTCAGATGGATTTGCTGTGTGAAAATTAGAATCCCTCTTCCTCTTGTCCCCTCTACATGCCCTACTTGTTTGTATGGGATGAAGTAGATCTCCTGGCTCTTCCTTAGGGGCTACCTGTAGGCTTCTACTCTTGGAAATTGCCTGTTACTTCATAGATTCTTTTGATAATGTGTCTGTAAATGAGTTTGAAAAAGTTAAATATAATCGCACCCCCCACTACACTAGAATTTTGCAAAATTCCAATGCAATTTAATGGACTTTAATAAAAATACTTGTTGGATATTTAAAATCCTAAAAAAATTTTAGATGCCTTTTAAAAATAGATTATGACTTTAGAAATTAAACCTCTTTGATTAGCAAGAAAATGTTAAAGCTGTGTTTAAAAGGGACTCACATTTTTATCAAGCTGATATCTTATTAATGAGTTATAAGAGTTCTTTATATATACTGGATATAAGTATATTATCACATATATATTTTGCAAATATTTCCTTTTCACCTGTGGCTTGCCTTTTCATTAGGAGAATCTTTGGAAAAGCAAAAGTTCTGATGAAGTCTTAAAACTGTTGACAAAGTCTTATTTGACCTTATTTTTTATGATTCATACTTCTGCGCACATAAAACTGGTGAATTTTATAAGTAAATTATACTTTGATAAGCTGGTTTAAAAATGCGGTTCAATTAAATTATCTTTAAATTGGAAAACAGAGTGACTAATAAAATCTTATTTTCCTCCCCCGAAAATAAATGAAACAAATGTCTTCTGTGTACATAGACATAATTTCAGCATTTATATTGTACTGGAGGAACCATAGCAAAGCTTTTAGCTCAACATAAACAGTGACAGTTTTAACTACCCCCCTCATTGCAGCATAAATTGATTATAGTCATCAAAAGGAAGTAAGAGCATAGTTATCTAATTCAAATTTTCTTAAGTATTTAAAACCTATTCATCTTGTTCCCTAATGAAAATCTCAAGTAGTTTGCAATGGCTACAGTACTTTTCTCTGGGGACTTTGAGATAACTGCAATTATTTATTCTTTAATGAAATGTTTGAGAATAAATTCTAATAAAAGTGCTCTGAAAAACAATATTTTTTATGAAATTAAAATATTGGAATATCATGATCTTTACTAGCATTATTATTATCAGTAGCTTATGTACTTTTTAAATGATCTAAAATCCTTTTGCAAACAAGATGAAAGAAATGAAAGCAAGAAAAGAATATAAGGGATTTCCAAAATATGTAAAATGTTCTCAAAATTTGTAAAATGTCCTATGGGGCTACAACACAACAAGGAGTTCATAATGTAATTTTAGATATTAAAAACTAACAAAATAAAATAATATGACATTATGTACTCAAGAGCTTGTCATTCCTGAGCTGCAGAGAATTTAAATATCGGATCATCACACAACCTGCAGCAGTCAAAAAACAGCACTTAGAACAAGCTATCAAGAGCTCAAAGAGGCACTGCCAAGAAACCTACACCAACTACTTCCTACTGCTGTGTGTATAATAATGATAAAGTGTGGGGAAAACTGACTGTAGGGTTCCAGGAAAGAGAGAAAGAAAGACTAGAATACTCAGAGACCCTCTTAGGGGACCTGGGCTTAAGCTGGGCCTTGTTGGACTAACAGGATTTGGAGGATAGAAGGGCAAACAGGGAGAGGGCTTGAAACAAGACAGAAAGGACTTAGTATTTCACAGAGAAGAGGGCAGTCAGTAGAGTGTTCAGTGACTATTGCCATCATGACAAGCAGTACTTTCAGATCATGAAACTGTGAATAATGGGCTTGAATGAACATACAAGTATTTTCCAATCGACCTAGCAGAGATTTTTAGAAATTTACCATGAACCTTTGATTGAAAATGATGACTTTCAAAAAAATTTACAAGCAAATTTTTCAGGACTGAATGACATTCAAATCCGGATTGAAAGAGTCCAGAGTGTTCATCAAAATGAAAAGAAGGAATATAAACCAGGGCACATATTTGTGGAATTTCAGAATACCAGGGATAAATAAAAGATCCCACCTGCTTTGATACAGATGGAACAACACGGGAATCAGAAGGCTGTCAGCAATTCCCTGGCAGCACTGAGCGCTAAAGACAATAGAGACACGCCTTTAAAATTTTAGGGAGGGCAATTAAGTTAAACTCATATACTCAGCAAAACTTTCATCAAATGTGAAGACAGAAAATATCATTTTCAGACATCCAAGCACTCATTTTTTAATTGTTTTGTTTTCATTTGCTTTTTCTGTTTTCGTTTTGTGACTCCACGCATCTT
>NW_007738198.1:36918-38806 GCF_000696425.1 Galeopterus variegatus
GGGCACATATTTGTGGAATTTCAGAATACCAGGGATAAATAAAAGATCCCACCTGCTTTGAGACAGATGGAACAATACGGGAATCAGAAGGCTGTCAGCAATTTCCCTGGCAGCACTGAGTGCTAAAGACAATAGAGACACGCCTTTAAAATTTTAGGTAGGGCAATTAAGTTAAACTCATATACTCAGCAAAACTTTCATCAAATGTGAAGACAGAAAATATCATTTTCAGACATCCAAGCACACACTTTTTAATTGTTTTGTTTTCATTTGCTTTTTCTGTTTTCGTTTTGTGACTCCACGCATCTTTCTTAAGAAACTACCACTGAGCAGGAATCCCACCGAAACGAGGTAAATTAACAAACTAAAATGGAAAAACAGAGAATCCAACATCTAGAACATAATAGGTACATAACAGGTCTAAAAAAGTAATTGGTAGAGATTCCAGTATTTGGGCGAAGAATAGAAACTTTCAAACAGAGATCTCAGAGGGAGTAAAAATTGAATTCATTATTTTCAGAATCATTTGAGCCATGAAGGAGAAAATAGGTAGTCTTACACTAGTAATGATGGAAATAATTTATCATGGAAATATCACAAATTATGCAAGTGACAAGAAATATGATCATAGTTCATTATTTGTCTCTGCAGAGAGTAATATATACAGTCTAAATAAAAATATTGGCTATTTACTAAAATATTTTTTATTAATTCTATTGGGAAAATAGGAGAAAAATAAACACTGAAGATGAGATATTATATGATATTGATAGTGATAAATCCCCATCTACCATAGAGGATATCAAAAGACATAATTTGTAAATGGTAAATAGCATCAAGATATAGCATTATAAATTTATGTCAATAACTAAAAACACATTTCTTTTGGGGAGCCAAACTGGGGAATTTGAAAAGGTGAAATGAGTCCCTCTATTTTGTTATAAATAGTATTTTATTTTAAATTTCATAGTTAAAATTTTTCTTTAAAATATTCTTAATAAAAAAGCAAGACATCATGGAGTCTAAAATATTGGAATTCTTTACCAAAAAAAAAAAAGTAGAATAAACAACTGTCTGTTTAGTACTTCATAAAATGAACTCCCAATGTTCCCTCTGTTCTGTCCCTGAGTTTTAAACTGTTGCAGAACTTATTACCTTTGTTGGTTGACCTAAGGAATAGGCGCTGTTGTGAGGACTGGATTGCTTGGTGGTGTCATGACAGGCCAATGGTGAAAATATTTCAGGCAAACTTGATAGGAAAATATGTCATTAGACAAAGTAAGGTTGACATATTTTGTGTACTGGCCATTCTATTTTACCTGAATGTTTCTCATACATCCCAGATCTATACCGATCACATCTGGAATACCGAATTTAGATCCACCTTTCAAGAGAATGAAATACACTGTAGTGTACTTAGATCAGAGTCATGGGAATGTCTCTAGATCACCCATTTGCTAAACAATTCAAAGAAATGAAGGCAGCTTCACATGTAGAAGAAAGATCTGATGGAACATGTTGGTTCTAATATCTGCAGAGCTATTCTAATTTTATGTGTCCTGAGAAAGTATAACTGGGACCAGGAGATGAAAGTTACAGAGAGGTTAATCTCGGTTCTATTGAAAAGAAAAAGATAGATTATCTATGATTAAAATTGTGTGATGATAGAGGTCTGAGTACTCTCCCTATAGTTAACTCAAGGAAAGCCAAAAAGTTTCAGATCTCATCCAGTACAGCAATAGAGTTGTTTTAGCCTATAAGCAATTTAAATATATATATTTTTGACACATTTCTTCAATTAATTCTGGAGTGTTAGATCAAGAATTAAGTGTAAGGGACTTTTAATACACAGTCAAACATCTCCATTTCATGGATGATGAAACTGAGG
>NW_007738198.1:39901-41386 GCF_000696425.1 Galeopterus variegatus
AGTGTAAGGGACTTTTAATACACAGTCAAACATCTCCATTTCATGGATGATGAAACTGAGGACCAGAGGTATTGAAGGGACTCAAGTGGGGTCTCAAGATGAAAGAAGATGAAATGAGAAACCAAGTCTCCCTGAATTCAGTCCTATCTCCTTTCTACTCTTTATTGCTCCCTTAACATGAGTCTGATCCAAAGAAAGAAACAGACACTCAGATGCAGATGACAAAACTATGGAATGGAATGATGAACGTGGAAATTAACAGTTTGTAGCAAGAGGCCAATGCTGAAGGAGGGCACAAATCATTAATAAATAAATTAATAAATATTATGAATATTTAAATAATAACAATGGTTTTGCAATTTCAGCTTTCTCTTCAGCTTCCTCTGAATAGAAAAGCTAATAATGGATAGTCTTGGCCAGTGGATGGCAAACTTTTCTTCCATAATCAAGCAAATAATACATATTTTGTGCTTTCCAGGTTACGTATGCTTTCTGTCCCATGTTATTTGTTTTTGCTGTTTTGTTAATTATTTGTTGATTTGATTATAACCTTTTAAAAATGGGGAAATGATTTTTAGCTTAAAGCCTACACAAAAATAGTCTACTGGCCAGATTCAGCCCACAGAGTGCAGNTAAATATGTTAGAAAGAAAAAAGAATAATAATAGCCAGAGACAGATAACCATAGGCTAACTGTGGGCTATGTGTGGTCATTGAGGCTTGGTAAGTTTTATACAGAATAATATTTTTAGTTGCTTGATGTAATCTCACTTAATTCCATAACACAGCAATTAGAAAGTAATTATAATCAAATCTAACAATAGACTTTACAGGCAAAAAGATGATGAAGGAAATAATATGCATAATTCAGTAGTGAAAATGTTGTTTACTGAATAATTTATCAAAAAGATAAAAAATGATTGGGTTCTAGAAAATCTCTACACTGTCACCTTTCACAGCAGGGAGAAGGGTAAGACTCCAGTGTGCAGCCATTAAGTAGGTGATTTTTCCCCTCAGTGCAAAGTGAAAAACAAGTAAACAAGGAAATTAAAATCACACCTGTCCTTCTGCTCTAATATTTTTGCAATGCTCCTGAATACTGAGCTTTCTGTGGGCATAGCATGGAGGTAGATAGGTGATTAGATGGATAAACACATATAAATACATAGATGATAGTTGTAGAGCTAGAAAGGTAGGCCAGTAAATAGATTTGTACCATGTACTCTCCTACTTCATATACTTTAAATCTCATAGAGAAAGTTACACAGTAGGTATTATATTTCTCATTTTAGAAGTGGGTAACTGAGGCTTACGAGGTTAAATGTTTATCTGAGGTCTCACAGGCAGGAGCTGGTAGAGTCAGGATTTGAAGCTTGGGTGCTCTGATGACACAGCTTTTACTTTTTCACCATCTCCTGCTTCCTTCCTTATAGCCACCATGCACCTGTGCTACTTACAAGAGCTTCCCAGACTGTATTCTCTGAGG
>NW_007738198.1:42911-46180 GCF_000696425.1 Galeopterus variegatus
AAATGGCAGAGGCTTTGACAAGTAAATATAATTTTTTTCAGAGGAATTGAGTTTATTATATGATCCACTCCTAATCCTTAAAGGCTGGCAAAGGAGGGTGCATCCCGATAGGGCGGGACTCATAGGATCATAAAGGCTGGCAAAGGAGGGGGCATCCCAATAGGGCGGGACTCATAGGATCAGGCAGATTTCCCAAAGATAATGTGTAGCTTTGGAGGCAGGAGTCTGATTATACTGTCCAGTCCTCTCCATGTAATACTTACCTTTGTTTGTTATAAAGGCAGGTGGGCTTCCTTCATAGTCAGTAAGAAAGCTTTGGACTGACTATTGTGTTGACTCATCTCATATTAATATTAAACAAATTTCTGACATTTTTCATGCTTGTGGTTCCTTTTACTTGGCCCTAATCTATTTAACATCTTATTCTTGAGAGTGGCTATGGTCTTATGTGTATATGCCTGTACATAATTTTCATTTAAAAAAGTTTAATTAGTTCTTTAAGAAAAATTATCATTTCTTCTAATATGTTCTCATTCTCAATCACTTTCAGAAGCCAAAGTAATATGCTAATGTCATGTAGATTGTAATCTAAACTTGCATTTAAACATATGCAGAGAGAAAAGCCAAGACTCTCAGGAGTACAAAGTATTGACTTGGAGGGTGCTCCAGACACTAAAAAAAGTTCTAAGAAGAAATACAAAGAGTAAATATGCAAGAAACAAGATAGTTACTCTGATAAAATAAGAATTTGGATAAGCACCCTTGATTGGAGACTGAAAGCTTCCACACCCTGGCACAGAAGAAAAAATCTCACTTGACAAGAGCAGAGGTCAGGGGCTTCCCCTCAGCTTGGGCCTCTGTGCTCACTGCCTGGAGCTGTAATTTATCTTTTGCCACATGCATTTCTTCTTCCTGGGGAGGTTAGATACTCCTCACAGACAGATTCTTTATCTATCACCAATGTCTAGCCTGCATTATGCCTTGGACATCATTCAAACTCAATACAGCTTTGCTGTTAAAATTTATGCAAGTGAAATAGATGGTAGCTTCTGTAACTTATATTGACCCATCTAGAAAAAATAAAAATAAAAATTGATGACTGGAGAATTATAAAAGAATAAGGGAAGATGTTGAATTTCTAAATTTTTGTCATATATTTCATATAAAAATAATAAAACTTAAATGACAAGTAAAACTTATTTGCACTGTAAGCAACATAAACAAGCAAATCATATTCTGAGGCAAGGTAATTTCATTCTTCAACCCGGCTCCTGACTACAGAATTCAGCCTATGGTGACCCCCTTTCTGCCACAGGTATTAACAATTTTGTAAAACGAAGTGGATTAATAATATAATAACTCTGAGCTGCGTGTTTTCTTCCATTATTTTGCCAGCTAGGCAGCATTGTTATTTTACTTTAGAATCAAGCTTCACCTTATTTTCTGTTATGTACTTGTTGTTCTAAAACAAGATAAATTCATTTTCTGCAAGCCACTGAGCAACTGCTACTAAAGCAAAATTGATTCTGTATCTTTCTAAAGCAACCCCTCCTTTCATTTTTATTTTTTATCAGTGTTAATAAAACCACAATGTCTTAGTAAAATTCAGTGTAAAATATTTTTTTCCACCTGGATTATTTTAGACATTTAAAATCCTTTGTCATTTCTGGAACATAACTTAGAAGAATACTTTTTCTACAATATTGTTTTTAAATAGCATTCTAAGAGGAACTTCTTAAGGAGAGAGAAGAATTATTCTACTTTAATGTAAATCTTTCATGAGAAAATAGATAATAATGACTCTTCTTGAGGGATTTTTTGTGATTATTTTTGCTCACAAACAAGCTAAAGTGGGACATGCCATCAGGATAATTTCAGCACTATTTGATAAAAAATGGTATTTACTGAATAACTAAAATGAAAGTTTTTTTTTTTCTCATCATGCTTACAAAATGAAACATCCTTAGAAACTGCATTTTAAAATAAAACCTCATGAAATAGATATTTTGCCCGTGTACAATGGTTTAATCTTAAGAAATATTCTACCTGCCACAAAACAATAATATAATATACTGTCACCACCATTCATACAAGTTTTCACCAATTTATTAAGTACCCATTCTATGCCAGGAAAAATAATAAGTTCTATTTAATTCTACAATTATGTCTATTTCTACAAGTTACTATACATTTGTCCTTTTCAAATCAAGGTAAATTGTTTCACTATCCCTGGGCCACATGGATGGTAGCTTTAAAAAAATCTTTTAAGACTGAAAAGTTTGTACTGTTTTAGAAGATTCCATCGGGCACAGTATATTTGCTATATTAATTATTCATATGTATTTAAAATTTTAAAAATATGACCCATGATACTACACAGTGAAGATGTAGCATTATTACAGTTATAAAGTAAAAGAGTATTATTCAACAAAATATTAAAAGTATTGATATTCTGGGGGTTTCCTTATTAGATTTACATAGTTTGTTTCTGAACACATCTCCATCCAGTTACTAAAAAATTAACATATAGAACCCACATAATGAATTAATATTGTCCTTTCTGAGAATCAAATTACTCTGACACATTCTCGGATTTTGTTGCAGAAGAATATTAAAACTTAAGACTTCTGCTCTCGTTAACACCTGTACAAGGGATTAATTTCTCATTTGTCCTAGCCCCCATTATCTTTAGTTTGAGCACTGCTAAAATATTTCTCTTATAGTTTGTATCTGTACATACGAGTGTGTGTGTGTATTGTGTGCATGCATTTTGTGTGTGTGTATATGTGTATTGAGCAGCATNGGGGGGTGTGGCTGGAGGCACAGGTGTGGGAGAGCTCACAGATGGAGAAAAGGAACTAGCAAAAGGAGTCAAGGATGCCTGTATCTTGATTTACTGAATCAGCTCAATGTCATCCAAAGGTATAAATGCCCCGTACCCCAGCTCTTAACCTCCCACTCTGTCCATTAGTAATAATGAAAATGATTATAGTAGTAATAACAATAACGTCCTTCAGCAAAGCTGTTTATGCTACCAGCTTTAGCTACTTAAATGTTCACGTAGGGTATTCTGTGACCCTTCACAAATTTTATATTGTCTTTCATGGCTTTTAATTTTGTACTAAAATAGGAGAATTGTTTTCCCTTTGTGTCTTGTAAAGAAGAGAATTCTAAAACACCAAAGGACCAAACCTGTGGAAAAAAAAAATATTCTTCCTACTTTCTCAGGACCATCACATGCTTATTGCTATTTAAATTTTAGACTGGAG
>NW_007738199.1:0-10944 GCF_000696425.1 Galeopterus variegatus
CCCCGCAAGTGGGGCTGGGCTGGGGGTGACTCACAGAGCTCACAGAGTTGGGCTGGTCTGGTGCGCTTCACTCCGCCTCTGTGCAGTCCTTTGCTGGCTTTTCTGGCCTTTGTTGTCTGGGCTGATTGCTCGTTCCTGCAGCCGGGCTTGGGTGCTCTCAGGAGTCCTGCTCTGTGTCAGCCCCAAAACCTCGAACCTGCTGCCGCTTGTTTGTCGATGTAGGATCGTTGTTGAAAGAATTATTCGCCTTTTGTTGCTCTTGTAAATGCAATCAGTAATCTGGTATCACAGCGCACAGCTCTCAGGATTGCGCTGTCTCCTGTCACAGCCGCTCCAGACCCGTCGCCATCTTAGCTCTGATCAAGTCCCATTTTCTGTTCTTCTTGGTAATACAGAAAGATCATAGACTGCCATGTGTTCATCAAGTCCCATTTTCTGTTCTTCTTGGTAACTACATTTCCCAGCCTCCTTTGCAAATAGACAATACCATATGACTGCACCATGGCCAATGGAATGTGGATAAAAATAACATCATGTGTTCATCAAGTCCCATTTTCTGTTCTTCTTGGTAACTACATTTCCCAGCCTCGTTTGCAAATAGACAATACCATATGACTGCACCATGGCCAATGGAATGTGGATAAAAATAACAAACTTCGCTTGTAGGCCCAGCCCTTTAAAACTTTCTGTATAAGCCTGCATGTTACCTTTCTTCTCCCATCTGCTGGCTGGATGTAGAGGAACTAGCAGAGGAGGGCCTGGGAGATAACAGAGCTACAGATGGAAGGAACCAAGTCCTTGAATTAGGGCATGGATGACTGACCACCGACCACCCTCAGTGAAATGTATTTTGAATGAAAAGAAACACTTACTGCATTAACCCCATGAGATTTTTATAAATATTTTGTATTTTCATTACAGCAATTAGCCATCCTGGCTGATAAATAGGTCAACCTGGAAAGGCAGAATTTGGTGTCCATGATGGAGGGGAACAAGCATTGGGACTATTGGGGATTATAATGAGGAAAATTAAGTCGTAGAGAGTACCAAAAACATGCAGAGCCCTCAACTTGATGTATCAGTTTATTTGGCAAAAACTTGAGCCTTTTCAGGGTAAAGAGGTCATGAAGACAGCAGGGAATTCCTTAGCTAGAGCAAGTGGGTGTCCCATCAGGGAACCAGACAGCACTCTTCTTAGACCACCTATTTGTCCTCCAGCCCATGTTAGTGGTGGACCACATAGAATGTAGGGTATAGTATTGATTTAACGGGCTCTCTGGAAGAGAAAAGTAAGGTGGTTAAAAGTCAGGAACCCTGGAAGAAATTCATTTCCAAATTTAAAAGCACCCTAGGGCCCATGTAAGGAGAACAGAAATTCTTTCTGTTATTTCAGGAGTTACACACTTTTAAGCAGTTTCTCCCAAGAGGTTTTCCAATTGAGCAGACAGGTGGAGACTAGGTCTCCTTGGGCCTGGCTGAGATAAGAGGACTACTGAAGAGGCCTATCTAAGGAGGCAATAACTGGGGCCTTGGACAAAGGACAGATGTGCAAACTAATGGGTGATGTTTTGAGGGAAGCAAAGAGAACCCAATGAGAGTGAAGGAAAAAGTAGAGGATCACATGATGGTGTCTTGGTTTATTTTGCACCGCATGGAAGCCCAGGTATGGAGATAGAAGGCCACTTCCTTATACTGCCTGTTTCTTTGACCAGGAGTTGGGTGACTGGAGCCCTCTGCTCCAGGTCACAGCTTCTGAATAGTGGGTGAGGAGCAGGGACAAAGCACACCTAGGCCCTAAACTTCCCATCTCATAAGCCCTAACCTTCCCACCCCAATCAACTCACTCATCATTCAAGCAGATGTTTCCACAGTAGGTCCAGCAGCATGTGTGATTTGGAAGTAAACAGGTCTGTATTTTAGTGCACCTTCTTCTACAATACTTTATTGGAGGCTGTACCCAGCACTGCTCAACTTCCACGTCAGCTGGAATTAAGATGGTAGAAGTTGGCAGAGTCCATCTGCCCATGACTTAGAGAAGAAACCCTTTTCAAGTTTAACAGTTCCTTCTGGGAATTGAGCTCCAAGCTACAAAGCATTTATCTGCTTTCCAAGAAAATCCCTTTCTCAAATTCTAGCAACTGTCTCTTCACAAGAGACCATCTTTGTACGACATGTTTTCTCTCCTTCTACACCCACAGCATTGCAGGACTCTGGGTTCTAAAGATAGGACCTGGGACACCTTCACCATGTATGATACCATCCCCACCAAATTTTTTCATATGAGCTTAGATTTCGGGGCTTGCAATATTCTCTAGCTCTAGTTTCCAGGTGCAATTTGCAGAATGGGAAACTGAGCCAAGGAAGAAAAGGAACCTGCTTTTCTCCCTTTCTGTTTGCTTCCCTGCTGATACCACATAAGCATCCAGCCTCTCCCTAAGTTCCATGTCTTTTGCTGACTCACAACCCTCCTGCTCAGTCTCTGTTATCCCCATTTTCATAGCATATGACCCCAAACTTCAACCTACTAAGAGCCTCTTAGTTGCTTTTTCCATTTTTTTGTGTTCCAAAATATTTTTCTCTTCATACTAAATGAATATGTTAAATATTATCCTTGTGGTATTCATTAAAGGGTCACTCAGCTGAGGCACAGAGATTCTGAAAATATGGGCTCAGAGGGAAGCTCTGTGTTGGTACTTTCTCTACCCAAGCTCAAGTGAGATTGAAAAATATTATTTCCTGCTAGTTTATGAAATGTAGACCAAAGCTATGGTCCCTTTTTGTATAGTCAGTATTGCTTTCAGAACTGGGAGAGAGAGCTTGAAGAGACACTAGACTGGGAATGTCCAACCTAATCTCACTGGGATGTATCTGCTTAAGGAGGGCACTGATCCTTTAAAGGCTAATCCTAGAAATGTGGACCCTGAATTAGCTATGACAGACACGTCAGGACTGGGGAGAGCACCTCCCCTTCCCACATCACATACAGAAAGATTTGCTCTTGAAGCTTCCCAGCACAGGCAGAAACATCACAACCTCACAGATGAGCATGGTGAGTAGAAGAATCCACAGCTTCATGGTGTTCTCTATGTGTGTTTGGGTTAAGTTCTGGCAGAAGACAGGTCTTTTCCCAATGCTGCTAGAGACAGAAAAGGGACTGAGGAGAATAGGTAGGAAAGAGAAGGAAAGTGTTTGTGAATACTATGTTATTCTTTCTCCCACTTTTCCTTTTCACCCTCTGTTATCCAACAACATATCAACTCCCAGGCTAGCCATTGACTTCCCCAGGCTTCTCCCAATCTCGCATATATACTTCTTTCTTTGAAAAATTATTTCTTTTTAAGCTGAATTACTTTTTTCTAATTAAAAAGCAATAAACCTTCATATTATACAATTTGTAAAATAAAAAAACACAAACAGGAAATAAATAAGCATTAGTAATTCTACCACCTAGAGATAACTAGTATGTGCACAAATACATACTTTTATGTTGTAACCATTATTTTTATGAAATTGGACACATTAAGTGTCCTAATATTTTATTTAAAACTATATATAACAGGATGGTATAATGGAAGTTTGACAAAGGTCCCAAGACAAAAGGTACTAGAGTGATTTCAGAGTGAGTTATGAAATAGATTATTCAGTATCTATATGGATTAAAGTTTTATGTGTCCGTAACTAGTTCTTGATCACTGAGAAGAGATAATGATCAAGAACTGGTTACAGACACATAAAACTTTATATAGATGGTCCAGAATTTAAGAAATTGTAGAGAGGATTTTTCAGGTTTTATTAGTAAAAAACTTAGTTCAGGGGCCGGGCCCGTGGCTCACTCGGGAGAGTGCGGTGCTGATAACACAAAGGCCACGGGTTCAGATCCTATATAGGGATGGCCGGTTCGCTCACTAGCTGAGTGTGGTGCTGACAACACCAAGTCTAAGAAATTGTAGAGAGGATTTTTCAGGTTTTATTAGTAAAAAACTTAGTTCGGGGGCCGGGCCCGTGGCTCACTCGGGAGAGTGCGGTGCTGATAACACAAAGGCCACGGGTTCAGATCCTATATAGGGATGGCCAGTTCGCTCACTAGCTGAGTGTGGTGCTGACAACACCAAGTCAAGGGTTAAGATCCCCTTACTGGTCATCTTTAAAAAAAAAATAGTTCATGGAAGAGGGGATGCTCCCTTCTAATTCCAAGTTGAGAGAAAAGGCTTTGTGAGTACTACTCATAGAGCTCACTGTTTTTCCCCAAAAGTTTGTGGGGACATAGTAAACTTGTCTTCAAATCATGGCTAAAGACTCTAAAGGGGGAAGATCTGGCTAAGGTGGCTTGCAGTAGCAGAAAAGAGATCTGCAGTTTGGGAAGTATCTCAGCTGTAAATGGCCAGATGACATTTTATGTCTCCAATGAACCCTTGAAATCTCCCACGAAAGAGTCAGGACAGAGCCAGCTTATGATATTATCTATTGTGTGACCTTTCCTACTCCCTCTTATCGGTCCTTCCTCCCTGTACTTTCTAGGAGACAGAAACTTCTTTAGCCAGGTGGGGGTGGAGAAACAGAATCACAAAGAGCCTGAGAAAGAGATATTGACCACGTCTCGTTCTGTAACTAGAGCTTCTGAGAGAAGAGAGAGCCCACAGTTCTAAACAATTTATGGAGTTGTGGCTAATTTCATGGGCCTACGCATTTTAATTATTTAGAGTTTTGTGACTGAAGAGTCACATAAAATTTTATGGGAACCTACCTAAGTTTTCCTCAAAAAGCAAGAAAACTAATTAACCATTTTGAATAAAGTATATAGATGGGGGGACAAAATTATGATCGCATCATAAAAGTCATGTAAACAGTCCAATTATAAATATTATGATTATTTTACCTCATGAAGATCCAAATATTTCCAATTTTTTAAAAATGTCCCAGTGAACCTCCTTACAACTAAAGCTTTGGCACATATTATTTTTATATGAGTTAATAAAGAAAGATTACCAGGCAAAAGACATTGTCTTTTTCAGGCTTTGGATAATTGCTGCTACATTTTTCTCACTAGGAGTTAGGTTACATATCCACAGACTGGACATGAGATGCATGTGTCCCCAGCCTTGTTCTAGCCTAGGCAGCACAAAGGTAATTTCTGTCACCACTCTGTTTGCTATTCAGTGATTTTAGAGAGGAAAGAACATGGGTACCACAGTCAGACTTGAACTAGAATGTCACTCCCACTAACTTTTAGCTGTGGAAACTGGGTCAGCCCATAATTCTCAGATCCTCAGTTTCTTCATTCATATCATAAAAAAACATCAATACTCATCTCACTGTGTTTCTAGGAAGGTCAAATAATTTAATATGTATGAAACACTGAGCATAGGACTAGGAATATAATATACATTCAATACATGTTAGCTGTTAGCATCAAACTCATTTCTTTCCCCCTCCAGATGTTTGAAAACTATTTTCATTTCTTTTTTTTTTTACAATTAGCATTTTAACCTGTCTAAAGTGTATGCCTGTGTATTTGGAGGGGGAGTTTATTCATTCAATAAATACTTATTAAGTGCATAACTACATTTCAAGTTCTAGGCACTGGAACAAAACAGACAGAAGTCTTCCCATTCACGGAGATGGCATTCTAGTTAAACAAGATATTAAGAAAATACACAGATGGGGCCGAGCCCGTGGCGCACTCAGGAGAGTGCAGCACTGGGAGTGCAGCAGCGCTCCCGCCGCGGGTTCAGATCCTATATAGGGATGGCCCGTGCGCTCACTGGCTGAGCGCAGTGCGGCCGGTCACAAAAAAGACAAAAAAAAAAAAAAAAGGAAATACACAGATGGTAATAAGTGGTAAGGAGGGAACAAAGGAAACAGAAGAAGATAAAATAAGCTGCTGGCAATTGGCAGGGGTAGGGGGAGTTGGAGCGTGGGAAAAGGAGCCTTGATTACCATTCAAAATTTCCTGCCCCCATTCTCTGTCTGCCTCCCTCATTCTCTGTTGCTTCACCTTACTGGAACAAAACAGAAAGGGGTAAAGTTCTGATATTGTTAATTACATAGTAACAAGGCAGTGATCATTTCTCTGCCTGAAAGTCTTTATATCTGTTCAGAAGTTTTTAACTGAGCAGAAGAAGCTCCTCTGTGCTGTCCAGTATGGTAGCCTCTAGCCACATGTAACTATTTCAACTCATTAAATTAAATCAAACACTCAGTTTCCAGTCATTTCAAGTATTCAATGTTACATGTAGCTAGTAACTATTACATTGAACATCTCAGACATAGAACAGTTCCATCATCACAGAAGGTTCTAGTGAACAATGTTGCTGTAGATGAATTCACCAAAATTTTTCTGCTCAAAAGCAGGTGTAGTACTAGAGATCATATAAAAGTTGCAGAATTTTTCAAAAGGGGGCTCGAAAACTTATTCTCCTCTTGGCATAAAGGAATTTTGGAAGATGGAAAAATACAAGTTTTAGGCTCACGAAACATCAGATCCATTGACTTTTAGGCAAATTGGTATTAAGAGATTTGAAGAGAGGCAAGAGCAAGAGCAGGAAATTAGAGAAAGAAAAAGAGAAGAGATGCTCTTAAATGGTAAGAGATCAGATGTTTGGGGGGCTTCCACTCTGAAGCTTGTGTATATCTGCTCTCTGACCTTCTCTATTCAAAACCCATGTCTCTGCCACCTTTCTTTAGTGTGGCTTCATGAAGGAAAATTGCCAAGTTACGATGTTGAGACGTCATTGACCATTGGACAATACTTACATCGAAGGATACAGCTTAATCAGTGAAGATTCAGTCCATAGAGAACTATCTTTAAGCATGGCAGGCTTCCAGAAATTCTGAAAATCACTCAAATTCTTTGCACAGGAAAGCCAGCTAGCAGTAGCAGAACACGCAGTTCTCGAGTCTGAGGCTCAGAGCATTCTGAACCTGTGAAGACACGAGCATAGGGCAAGACATGTGTGCAGTGCAGATGCTGTTATCCACTTACTGGTGGGAACGTGAGTGATTAGCTAACTGAGTGAAGGTGGGCAGGAATTTCCGTGGGCCTGTGGATTCCTAGCACCTTCCTTTTGCATAAAAAAGGAGCAAGACTGGCATACAGTGAAAGGAACACAATAAATATAAAGCAATGGGTTCTATGAGGTTGTTTTTTTGTTTTCAAAACTATCATTTAGGCCCAAGTTTTCCAGAGCTTTGAGATCTATTTATAGATCTCTATAAATTGGAGATCTATTTGTAAGGCCTCATTCTTAGTCTAATTTTCAGCGTTCCTTCCTTGTTCCCCAAAGGTGTTCAGGATCCAGGAGATGCCTAATCCCTTTCTTTGTACACCTCAGGTTGTATTAAATGATCTCAAAGAAGAGAAATATCATTGTGCTCAGACTGGGTACTTCTCACATACAGAGTTATGGGTGAATTCTTAGGTCATCTTGAAATGTAGTGTAGGATAGTCGAAAGATCCCCAGAAAGACACAGAATTACTGCTCCCTCCAAAATCTGGGATTCTTGGCTATTCAGGTAAAGTTTTTTTAAAAAAAGCATACTGGATTTAGAATCAGGAATTCTGGTGTCTTGTTTTATCTCTGTCCCTTTTACCTGTGGAACCTCAAACAGGTCATTTCACTTCTCTCTCAATTTTCTTATTTGAACAAAAGAGACAATAATCTCCACCTCATAGAAATAGTGTTGACACCATCTGGGTAGGGATCTCATTCAAGCCACAATAAAATCTCATACTTCAAGACCCTTACCTCCACCTACCTGTGAAGGTGTCTGGGTTGGGTGTCTGTGGTAAGTGGATGACAGATATGTTGTCTGGCCTCTTGTTAACAGAGGGCAGGGGAGGAGGTAGAGGTGGGGCCTGGAACAGGGGGCAGAAGAGCAGGAAAACAAATTTCAAAGGCCCAGAATGTAATGGTGATTTTTGTGGTGGCAGATCTTTAACTTCTACCCAGGAAGTACATGTTGGCTGCCTGTATCACAGACCCTTTCCTTTGATACTTACCCATCCAGAAGTACTAGATTTTCCTTGATGTAGGCAGTATCTCCTGATAAGCTGGAAAGAACACTGTGTACCTGGGTTGCAGCTCTACTCCCAGCAGATCCAAGCCGCATGTCCCCAGAGTCTTTATCTGATACATCTGAGTCCATCCATAGGTAGAGAGTTGAGGACAGAGTCGGAACATCTATCTTTGACTTGTTGTGTGTCCGATTTAATATCCCATCCTTCTCAGTATTGATTTTCCTTTGCAAATAAAAGTATAACATCATCTCTACCAAATGCCCTCTGGTTTTTATGTAGATAAAAAGAGACTGAATAGGAAGGATTTTAGAAAAGATAGATAACCACCTAGCAAATGAAGAAAGTGAAGTGATCAAATCTTGCAGCACAATCTTGGCAAAGGCTTATTGGTTGAAGAGTGAAGGGATTTTTTTTCACCAAATGTCAGAAAGGGGCATTACATTGAGCACACATACACATGATTTGAGCTCATTGGAAAAGAGAAGAGCTAAGTGGGAAAGAGACAGGGATTCTGAAGGAACAGACCTCTTTTTCTCAAACCGTGTCTACAGGAATATTTTATACAGTGACAGGAGATGTCCATATATGAGCAATTCTTCTCAGGATACATTGGGTGCATTGAGCAATAGGAAGTATATACCAGGACTCTGGGAACTTAGCTGAGGGGGTAAATCAGAGTAGAGACAAAAGGCAGAGTTTGGGGACCTGGATATAAAAGTGTGGGAACAAATTGAAACGAATTTTGATAGGGGCTGAAAATGGTGTCCAACCTAAAATGATTGAATTATGGATTTCCATGACATTGGTTTATGTGGCAGGAAAATAATGTTCCATGCAAGGAGATCACAGTCCTCTGCTCCACGTCTGGCCAAGATACTGGGAGTCCTTGATTGTCTGTTTGAGGAGCACAGTCACTGATGAGTAGGTGAGGAGTGCCAATGGGGTTCCTCCCAGAGCTAGTTACTCTTGGCTCTGGATCATGCAGATGAGTCTGCAGAAGGCTCTGCAGGATTTAGGGCAATCTGCGTACTCCTAGTCTATTTCAGTTAAGAATTTCCTGTTGCAATATTTAAAATGCTATAATCAATAATTCTATTTCCAGCATAATTATTCTTCCATAATGAATGACATTCTTCTATAATCAGACATTCCCCAAAAAATAAAGACTGAGAGAATTTGTTATTAGCAGGACTGCCTTCAAGAAGTCCAAGAGAAAGTCCTTAAAGCTAAAAAGAAAGAACACCAGGCAATAATTAGAATCTACGTTAAGATATAAAGAGTACTGGTAAAGGTATTTATGTAATTAAATATGAAAGATGATATAAACAGTTTTACACTTAAATTTGAAGGACAACTATACAAAACAATAATTATAATCATGCAACTGTATTATTGGGCTTAAAATAAAGATGTAATATATATGAAAAATAGCACTTGAGAGAGGAAGGAAGAAAGCTATGTTGGAGCAAAGTTCTACATGCTACTGGAGTTCTTAGTATTAATGGAAAGTATATTTTCTAAGTTAGGGTGCACACAGTTATGCCCAGTGTTTGAGCAATGGGCTCATGTACAGAATGGTTATGGTATAAAAAATGAAGTTCTATATCAGTTCAATTGCTTAGGCTCCTTCTCCATATCAGATGCTGGAAGTACCTACCCATCTCTTCCTGGGTACCCTATCCACTTCAGAGGTCACCTGAAGACAGTTCCTGTTTACACTGGCATCTTCTTGAATATCTATGCCTGATAATATTGCAGCCTTCTGGAGAAAGCACGGGTCAAAATAATGTTCTGTTTATTTAGTATATCAGGAGCAACCCTGAGCAAGTGAGGGGTGGGAATTAGTGACTTTCTTGACCCCCGGTGGGATAGTTCTGGGAATCTACACAATTTCTCTTAGACGATCCCCCACTGGATGTAAGCTCCAGTTTCTCACAGTAGTAACACACTCATGATGAAACATTATGGGCTTTCCTCCCTTCTCCAACCCACATTCTCCCTCCTGGGATCACTTTCCAAACACTTGCACTCAAATTCTTGTTTCAGGAACTGCTTTCATTGCACCCAAACCAAAATAGTTTGTACCAAGAGTGCCTGTAAAGAGCAGACTTTCTTGATGGGATTTTGCAGTTGGATCATTTACCAGGCACATGACAACAAGGGTTTTATTCATACTGATAAGTGGAGTGATTCCTACTGATAAGTGGAGTGATAAGTGGAGCATCTCACATATGTGATCGTTACCCAGAGTAAGTTGGTATGAGGCACATGTGGAAGGGGAGCCGCTGGCTTATACAATAGTTATATCACATAAAATAGATGAAGTCAGTGGTAATATTATTGATTGTGAAATTGACTGGCTTATATTAAGTGTATAACCCTTTACAAAAAGAGAATGGCATACTCGTGAGAGGCAATTATTAGGTCAAAGCAAGCTGTGAAATCCAGACAACCTTCACTGAAGTATTCTTCTTTGCAGCTGCAGAGAAGACTGTTGAAAAGTGTGTCCAAAAAATGATCATAAATGTTGCAAAGTTTTCAGAGACAGGAGGGCAGGAACTCATCCTTACTAGAACTGACCCCTATAGATTTAGGCTTGCCTTCCTTGCCAACAGCCTTACACCAGCGCCAGCATCCAAGGGCTTACAGATTTATTGGCAAAGAATCCTGCACTTCTCGTTGTAAGAGCTTCAAAAAAAAAAAAAAAAAGTTGAGGTTGTTAAATCTTCCTCTCCGGCAGGAACTCATCCTTACTAGAACTGACCCCTATAGATTTAGCCTTGCCTTCCTTGCCAACAGCCTTACACCAGCGCCAGCATCCAAGGGATTACAGATTTATTGGCAAAGAATACTGCACTTCTCGTTGTAAGAGCTTCAAAAAAAAAAAAAAAAAAAAGTTGAGGTTGTTAAATCTTCCTCTCCCCCCC